>NC_053492.1:286206437-286263937 GCF_905171775.1 Rana temporaria
TCTAGCACTATAATGGCACTGCTGAGATATTGAGAAATGTTCCCCCTGTCTTTCTTCCAGGTCTGTGTGCTGTGGCTAGGCGATTGGCCGAAGCTGCAATGACGTCACTCCTATGCATGTGTGCGGGAGCCCTCGGTTCCAGAACAAAGCTCTGAAGTTCTGGCAAGGTATGTCGGACCTTCAGAGCACATGCGCAGGTGATGTCACTGGCTGCACGCAGGGTGAATATCTCAACGGCGCACAGTTAGGAGATATTCATTTTACCTACAGCCAAGCCTTATTATAGACTTGTAGGTAAAAATTACCAAACAGGGTTTACAACCACTTTAACATGTTCATGAACAATGTGGCATGGGGAAAAACAAAGTAGTAAAAACATAGGCATCTTTGTGATGTCGCCCTCAAGTACTAAATAATCCATTGGAAAATTAACAGTGTTCGAATTTCTTTGTATTCATGCATCACTGACGCAGGGTAACCCTTTAAATCCATAAAATATTCCAAATGTAACTTGGTTCATGGGCTGCTGATTACATGAGCAGAGGGGATAGATAAGGGAATTCCCATTTACAAATGATGGGCTGCTGCCATAGTTGTAAACAACTGGGTCCACACTAACCCACGCTCCAAGAAGCAATCTGGCATTAGGCATTCAGGAGGGTTGTTTTTTTGCCAAATAGCAATTTAAATTGTGCCACAACCGCAAGCCAAGCCTTTTGACTCATGGTTGCAGTGCAGCCCTGTTACCTTAGTGGTTAGTAGAGTCTGACCAGTGGTGCCGCCTGTCAACTCCACATGTCACTTCACATTTGCCATGGCTGTGATGCAGATTATTGCTGGCGCCCCCTCCAGCTGTATTTTGAACTAGATGCATGACCTGGAAGCAGTAAAAACCGTGGCTCAGCCGCCAAAATTGTACACTGCAAAAAGTTGGATTTTATATATATATATATATATATATATATATATATATATATATATATATATATATATATATATATATATATATATATGAAAGAAATAATTACTTGATGCTCAATGAAAAGGCAAGACACACTTTTAATAAAAAATAACCACCAAAACTAGTGAGAACAGAACTTAAAAGTATAAAACAAAGTGACGTTGGCATTATACTAACTGCCAGTTATCTCTTTCTGGAAGAACCATGACAGATATAGTGATGCCTCTTACATGATTTTGTTAAATTGTATTATGATTACTGTTCCAATGTGCAAAGCATGATGCATCCACCCACTTTAATTGTAAAAAGCTGATGCACTTCACAGCTGTCAGAAAGGATGAATTCTACTCATCTCCTTCAACGGACTGAGAGCCCTTGTGCACTGAGCAATCACATTTCAAATCATCCACCAGGGATCTTCCTGTGGCTAAACTGAAACATAGCAGATTGCTTCTGCACGGGTACCAGATATATGATATGATTCAGGTACATTAAAGCAAACCTTTGAGAAGAAAGGGATGGATGACTGAATTGGATGACACAGTCAGAATTTTGCATTAGGGATAGTACTCCAGAATCTATTACCATATGCCAGCTATCCCCTGAGACGTGCAGAATGACACTATGATTTCATCGCTTTTGAAACAGGAACAAGCAGACAAGGAGCCTCCCAAGAGGGGGGAAGACATTCAAACACAGATGGATGAAATGTATCTTTATGTAATAGGCTACCTGAATATACCAGTCTGAGATGGGTGACTAATCTTTAAAGTGAAAGTTTACAACCATTAAAAATGAAGGATGGTTAAACTTGTCAGGTTTTACATTCTGCCCTCCATGTATAAATGGCTGACTAACACTCACAGATGGTTGTACAATTTTTGTCTGCTTCCCTAAACTGCTCTGTCATGGAAGCAACCCTAATGTTTGTACAATGTAACAATGATGACCATTTATAAACATAGCATAAAAGTAGAAAAATATCACAACCCTTTGTGACAATTTGTTATGGCGTTTTAGTTATACATGGGACCAAGTAATTTCCAACTGTTGTTGGCTGGATGATACCTCATACAGTTACACCAATATTTAGAATGTACTTCAAGCCAAAAAACTTACCTTATATACTCGAGTATAAGCCAAGAGATATCGCTATCTCTATCGCTATCTCTATCGCTATCTCTATCTCTATCGCTATCTCTTACAGACCAAAAGTTTGGACACACCTTCTCAATCAAAGAGTTTTCTTTATTTTCATGACTATGAAAATTGTAGATTCACACTGAAGGAATCAAAACTATGAATTAACACATGTGGAATTATACATAACAAAAAAGTGTGAAACTGAAAATATATTTCATATTCTAGGTTCTTCAAAGTAGCCACCTTTTGCAGCAGACACATCTCTAGAACTGTTAAGAGGAGACTGTGTGAATCAGGCCTTCATGGTAGAATATCTGCTAGGAAACCACTGCTAAAGAAAGGCAACAAGCAGAAGAGACTTGTTTGGGCTAAAGAACACAAGGAATGGACATTAGACCAGTGGAAATCTGTGCTTTGGTCTGATGAGTCCAAACTTGAGATCTTTGGTTCCAACCCCCGTGTCTTTGTGCGACGCAGAAAAGGTAAATGGATGGACTCTACATGCCTGGTTCCCACCGTGAAGCATGGAGGAGGAGGTGTGATGGTGTGGGGGTGCTTTGCTGGTGACACTGTTGGGGATTTATTCAAAATTGAAGGCATACTGAACCAGCATGGCTACCACAGCATCTTGCAACGGCATGCTATTCCATCCGGTTTGCGTTTAGTTGGACCATCATTTATTTTTCAACAGGACAATGACCCCAAACACACCTCCAGGCTGTGTAAGGGCTATTTGACCAAGAAGGAGGGTGATGGGGTGCTGCGCCAGGTGACTAACTCTTGAAGCTCATCAAGAGAATGCCAAGAGTGTGCCAAGCAGTAATCAAAGCAAAAGGTGGCTATTTTGAAGAACCTAGAATATGAAATATATTTTCAGTTGTTTCACACTTTTTTGTTATGTATAATTCCACATGTGTTAATTCATAGTTTTGATGCCTTCAGTGTGAATCTACAATTTTCATAGTCATGAAAATAAAGAAAACTCTTTGAATGAGAAGGTGTGTCCAAACTTTTGGTATGTACTATATATATATATATATAGCTATCTTTCATATGATTTTGAAGATTACAGTAAATCGTTTTTGCAAATTGGAGTACATGTCCCTTGGTCGTTTTTGTTGAATATCGGTGGATAATTGGGAGCCCACCCTGGCATTTCTCCAGTAGACTCCGAAACAAGAAAGGGAAGTAACCCACCAAAAGCTTGGATAGATGGCTATATAGATACCATACACACACACACACACGTATAAGGCTGGATTCACACCTATGCATTTTTAGTGCTTTTTGCATTTTGCAGATTTGCACTACAGAACGTGTTCCATAGAAAACCATGTTAAATGGACGGTGGTGCAAATCTGCAAAAAGCATTAAAAATGCATAGGTGTGAATCCAGCCTGTTTTTGAGCATGCATCGTCTTGGTCTTTTGTTTTTGGAATGAATACTGAATGAAAATTGTGCGTTCTGTATCATACAAGAACATTTTTCATGACCCTTCAGACAATTTTGCATGAACTATCGTGATCGGCTCTCGAAAACTGTACCGACGATCAGACTATCGTACCATAGCTTTGAAAGCTATATTTTTGGGCCAATTTTCTGATTGTGTATACTAGGCTTAAAGTGTTTGTTACCCCAACACTTAATATTCCTGATATGTGCCTGCTGTACCATGTACTTGTATGAGCATCACTGTGCCCCAGTCAGTTTACCTGAAATTGACGGGCTGCGGGCGTCCATTCATTGTTTAAAAGTCGCGGTCTCCTTCTGGTCCCTTCTGTGATAGACGTTTCTCAGCAGACACAGTTCCGCCTATCACAGACGTTCTCTCATCCTCAGACTCAGTTTCCCAGCAGACACTGTGTGCAGTGTTCCGCCAATCACGGACGTCCTTTTGTCCGAGGATGAAAGGTCGTCCGTGATTGGTGGAACACTGAACACATTGTCTGCCAGGAAACAGAGTTAGAGGATGAGAGAACGTCCATGATAGGCAGAACTGTGTCTGCCAAGAAACGCCCATCACGGAAGGGACCAGTTGGAGACCGCGACTTTTAAACAATGGACGCCCGCAGCCTGTCAATTTCAGGTACACTGACTCGAGTATAAGACGAGGGGGGGTATTTTCAGCATTAAAAAATGGGCTGAAAAACTCAGCATATACGGTACTTTCGAAGTGGATGGGACACTTCTCCCATCACCGCAGACAGTATATCCAGGACCTGTCTCCAGTATCTACTGATGCCCGGACAAGACCACATTACATGCGCAAAGTCAGCCCGTGGTAACATCTTGCACACTCCGCATTTACTACTCGCACCATCAGGCTTAATTTATATGGTGTAAGATAAACCTGGCGTATTAGATAAAACTGTATCAATTATTACTTGCGGGTGGGATTGTCAAATGCGATTTACACGCTTCCCTCCAGGTCTCATCTGTCAAAGATGTACATATCGTTTGCCACTTCCTTGATCTGAAGCGGAGTATCCTGTATCTTGGTCTGCATCAAATATGTGTACAGCTTGGATATTACCTTTGGTACCCGAGTTCTCAATATTCCTGAGGGGGAACTTGGATATATATATATACTTTTACTACCGAATTGGGTACTCAACACATGTCTTAACTGTAAAAATCTATAAAAAAAAAAAAGGATCAACTATATTATATTGTGCTTTATCAAATAATCAAATGAACATATATTCCCACTTTGGTACCTATTCTACTTCTTGGTGTAAATTTTTACTAAAATGCTGGATTTTGTACACGGCTCCTAAAGCAGTTAGCAGACCCAGAAAAGGGATGCATATCAAAGGACTGCAGCACTGTTTGTTATAGTGGCAAAGGAAAGAAATCTGCTCTTGTCAGCACAGGGTTGCAGAGAAAGAATTGTAAGCATGGTTGGGTACTATGTTCTGTACTATAGTTTTACCCTTTGCAAGCCCAGTAATTACAGTCTAGCACACATGGATGCACAGATTACCAGAATATGTTTTACTCTTGGAGTTAAGAGCAGGGAGGAAAAAAAATTGAGAATATTAATTATAAAATGAACACTGGGAAGCGTTACAAATACTACATGTGGACTGACATGTTCAACATGATGAACTGCTCCAATCTGCTGCCTACTGACAACTTGCTAACGTATTTGCTAGTCATTTATAACACAGGGCTGCTATGTGATGCATTCAGTTAGATAAATGTAGAATTATTGTGTGCTCTGCCTGAGGGGGAAGTTTAAGGATATCAGATGTGGACAATGTTTTAAAGAGGGTTCAGGTCTGAGGGGAACCGGAGATGAGCTGTGACAACCAAACAAGCCCAAAGCTATTAGTACAGCTGACATTTTTCTCATGTTCTTCATAATAAGCCTTAGTCTCTGCACATTAATTACAAAAGACAAGAAATATACTGTATATGCACTAGATGTAATAGTGTTCCTTACACCGTGTTTGTAAACGACTGCAACAGCAATTTTCTGCTATAAATTACATGTAACCCAAATACACCAAAAAGTCAAGCCAGCTGCAGAAAAACTAATATAGCTTTTTTATAACACAGACTAATATTTGTGTAACTAAGTTGTAAATAGAATTATATTTTTACAAGGGGGCAGCAATTTTAGCTCATTACATATCCACTATACCTCCGAAAGATTTACCCCCCCCCCCCCTAATGACCAGGATTTTTTTTTTGCAATACGGCACTGCGTAACTGACAATTGCGTGGTCATGCAACACTGTGCCCAAATAAAATGTATGTAATGGTTTTCCAAAAAATAGAGCCATCTTTTGGTGGCGTTTTATCACAACTGCGTTTTTTATTTGCACTATAAACAAAAAAAGTTTTGAAAAAAAAAGAAACACATTTTACTTTGTGCTCTAAAACATATACAATACTTAATTATATAGATTTATTCATACGAACTCAGTATTTTTCAACTATAGTTCTTGGATTGGTGATCAGCTGATCGCTAGAACAGATCTCATTTTGTTGTGGTATGGACTACGGCCCTCATGATGAAGTCCAGCACCGGGCTGTGGTTCGAGTGAACATTTTTTTTGTATATATATAGATATATATATATATATATATATATAGATATATATATATATATATATATTATATAAAAAATACTCTATTACTGAATTCAGTTATACCAATTGTTGCATTTTCCATGCTAAATTATATGTACAAATGTTAGTATGATTGTACAACTGTTTAATTTTGATTACAAAATAAAAACATTTTTGTAAAAAAATAAATCCAATTTCTTCAAAAATGTTTATGGTAAAAAAAATCCCGATAAGCGTAAATTGATTGGTTTACACAAACGTTATAGCTTCTACAATCTATGGTTATAGCTTCTACAATCTATGGGATATATTTATGGAATTTGGTACTTTTACTAAGGGAACACAAAATCCATTCCCTCCCTCGTCAGAATAGAGATCTGCCTTGTTTGCATAGGCAGATCTCAGTTCTGTGTGTAGTGACGATCATCGGCTGCCCTCGGACATCCAGTGCCTGGCACCAGCAGACCAACTTCTGCTGAGAATAATTACAGCAAAAGCAAACCCACCGGCAGTGCGTGCGACCCTGCAGTCAGAGGTGTAGAATCACAGAAATATACACGATTCTGCACAGTAGAGTCTTAAAGTGGTTAAGGAGATACCTGCTTCCCGCTTAGCAGGGCTTTACAAAAGGACTGCTTAAATGTTTCTTCCAAACAGTGAAATTCTAGGGGTCAACCTACTCACTGAAAACCATTCACTCCCATTAAAGATCAAACAAACCACTAGGCATGCTGGGCCTCCTGCTTCGCAGTGCTACACAATAGGGGAGATTTATTAAAACTGAAGCAAAATCTGGTGCAGATGTGCACAGAAACCAATCAACTTCCAGGTTTTATTGTCCAAGTTTAATTGAACAAGCTGAAGTTAGAAGTCGATTGGCTACCATGCACAGCTGCATCAGATTCTGAGCGCTCCAATTGTAGTAAATCTCCCCCAATAGGGGTGCTCCGCCTCGCACTTGATTCTACAAGTCAGTCTACTCATGCAATCTCTTTGGAGCTGAATAAACCACTATGTATTTAATGCAATGACACAAAGAGCGAGCTTGAAAAATATGAAAGTTTAAAAAAAAAAAAAAAAAAAAAAAAAAAAGCTTTGATAATAAATTCAAAGTCTCAGTGAGCGCACACTTGACTGTCCTGTTAAAGCCATCTGCTATAATAAAAGTACAGTAAGCAACAACATTCCCCATACCACATGGCACTGCAGTGGTACAATGAGCCTGTCTATTCACATTCAGTGCAGGGTTCATAGCAGGCCAAAGCAGTAATACTAGTTCACATTTGCAGAAATACCATGCTTGGATACTTGGTTGGCAAAGGACTCCAACTTGGCAGAGTTTCAAACAGAAGTCTGCAACGGAAACACAGCCATTTCCCTCAGCGCCTTCTATATTTGTTATTCCCATTTAGGAGAACTTTTTTTAAGATTATTTTAGACTAAGCTATTTCCTGATAGAAAATAGTCATTTTAACCAAAAAGGAAAAGAATGGGACAAAGTCTCCTTACCTGAAGCCATAGATTGTTGTTTACTGCTTCTCTGCCTGTCGCAATACACTGAAATGTAGCATTCTGACCAGCATTTACCTCAACATCTCCCAGTCTCAAGAAGTGAGGGGATTTATCTGTAAAAAACAAGATACACATGTTATTGGAAGTTTTTCAAAGACACTCAATTCATGTTATATATAGAGTTTTAAAGAAGTTGTAAAGTCAGCAGCTCCCCAGCACCCCCTAATAGTTACCTGATCCCCTCTTTCTCCAGTGATGTCCACAAGTGTCTTGGCTGTTCAAGACTCTCTCATCCTTATTGGCTGAGACACAGCAGTGGCACTATTGGCTTAAGCTGCTGTCAAAGTCAGTCAGCCAGCCAATCAAGAGAGAGGGGTGGGCCACAGCTCAGTGTCTGAACGAACACACGGACTTGTGACTAGCTCGGATGCCCCCATGGCAAGCTTCTTTCTGTGGGGGCACTCGACAGGAGGGAGGGGCCAGGAGCACAGAAGATGAACTCAAAAAGAGGAGGATCTGGACTGTTCTGTGCAAAACCACTGCAAAAGAGCAGGCAAGTATAACATGTATGTTATTTTTATTGAAAAGAATAATTAGATTTTGCAATCACTAACTAAAGAACTATTATTTTGTGGAGAAAATAGTAGAATTGTGGTTTAGCTCAGGCATCCCTTGCACCATTCCCACAAGTGTATTGTTCATTAAAGTGATAGTAAACTCTCTGATCTTTTTAGACAATTACATACGCGGTTTTAATCAATTCTGCAGTATGCAGCTTCTTTACATTAATCCTTGGTACCTGTGTTCCAGTTTAGGCTTGTGCCATGATCACTGCCCAATTTTTCTTGGAGCATCCAATGGAGCCACCCCTGTATGCAGGAACTAGAGTTGTATCTGCCTACACTGTGTGCATCAAATAAAATTGTTAGCTTACAGTCCTGTTTACACCTTGCTTTTGGTGGAGGCTTTGGTGGAGCTTCAGTGGGGCTTTGAAGAGCCTTTGGTGGGGCTTCAAGCTTAGCCATAGACTTCTATGGAGGCTTTGAAATCGCTTTTAAGCACCACTAAAGCTACATGGGGTATATTTTTTTAAGTAAAGCCAAAGCAAAGCAAAATCAAGATGTAAACAGGACCGCTGGCTAACCATTTTATTTAGTGACAGGGGCTTTGACTAGCATACAGAGAGCTTTATCAAAGCCTGAAGCCTTGTTTTGAAGCAAGTGTAAACTAGCCGTTAACGTGTGTAGAAGATGAAGCAAGTGTAAACAAGCCCAAATTCTTGCTAAAAAGAGTAACTATTTTGTTACATTGTAATCAGTTGTATGTGCTACATGTAGAATCCTTTAAGGGCTCTTTCACACGTCCGTTCCGTTCGTCCGTTTTTTGGACGTCCGTTAACGGACCGCAATGCTTCCCTATGGGCTAGCGTCCGTTAGCGGATGAGCATCCGCTAACGTCCGTTAGCATCCGTCTGCGTTCAGTTCAGTTTTTTTGGACGGAAGAAAACCCTATTTTTCTTCCGTCTAAAAAACGGAACGGACGAAAAACGGACGTTAACGGATGATCCGTTTATCATCCGTTCCGCTAACATCCGTTTTTCTGTGTAAAAAGCCCCAAAAAAAAAAAAAAAAAAACGGATGAAAAAACTGATGAAAAAACTGATGCAAAAACTGATGCAAAAACTGATGCAAAAACTGATGCAAAAACTGACGAAAAACTGATGGAAAAACGGATCAACTGATGAAAAAAAAAAACTGATCTGAAAAACTGAACGGACGTGTGAAAGAGCCCTTAGGCAAAGTTCAAGCAAGATAACCATTTGTGGAGGGGTTTTATATTTATTTTTTTAGGTGCAGGCATGCACAAACATCTGTATCAGAACAAAACATATAATACAAAAGTCATAAAATGCATAAAATAAAGCTTGACAAAGGATGCTTAATCCTCATAACAATTTACCTCCTACATAATGTGTAAATATAAAAACCCATTTCTTGAAGCCTGGGAGGACTCTGGTTATAAAGGAACTTCACTCTTAAAAAAAAAAATCCTGCAAAAAAAAATAAAACATCCAAGGAGGAAATCTGAATTTCCCTTTTTTTTTTTTTTTTTAAAGAAACAAGTTTGTTGAAAAACAGGTTTTGCATACATGTCATAACTTCCAGTGCCACCAAATCACAGTTTACATACAGTACAGCTTGTCCCAAGGCGCGTTAATGTGATCAAACTGTTTACTGATGTCGTCCATCTACCCAAATGGCCGGCTACGCCCGTCCCCTTCCATCAGTGAAATCTTGCATTATTCATTTTACGATTGGCTTAAAGGATCACTAAACAAAAAAATTTTTTGGGCTAAATAGCTTGCTTTCCCTTATAGCAGTCTTGATTTCATGTCCTCATTGTCCGTTTTTGCTTTGAAGCAGCTGTAATCCTTTGCTGAAATCCTCACTTCCTGGTTCTCTGGCTCCATAGCAAATTTCTCATGGGAGCTTCTAACTGTGGTCTAAGCTGTGTGTCTAAAACTCCTCAGAACCAATCAGATTCATTTTAAAAACAAAACACTGCCCTGGATTTGTTTGTTTTTGTTCTGTGTGTCTCTTTACTTCACATAAACATGAAATCAGTTTAAAAGCGAAAGTGAAACTAAATGCACATTATATGATAGAATTTAATACATTTTTCATAATTTTTAAAAGGAATCAGTTAACTTGTATGTCTCTATACCCTGTAAACTGTCATTTCAGCAAAACATTTTTTTTCCTTTAGTGACCCTTTAATACAGTAGCCTATCAAGTATGAGGTCCACCGGGGATAAGCCTGGGGAGCTCAGCCAGGGTGACCACTGCGCTTCAAATTTTCTAGGGCTCCCCCTGTGTTTGAAATCAGGGCCGTTTGAAGGAATTTGGGGGCTATGAGTAAGCACTGATTGTAGTGCGAAATGTCAGCTGTATGCCCCTGTCTTTGCTGTGATGTGTGGTGTTTGATAACTTTTATCAATAAAAGGCAACCGAGAAGGTTTTTTCAGAGTAAAAAAAAAAAAAAAAAAAAAAAAAAAAACCCATTTCTTATTGTTAGATGGATTATTTTTTGGGGTTTGCCTTACATTCTTTTTATTGTTCATAAGACATTTTTTTTAAGCTTTTCTGTATTAAAAACATACAATAAAAATGTACACAATTCAATAAAAAATTAAAACCTACCTTCAACCAAAGAGATTTTAACTATTGTGATATATTAGGAAAATCACAGAACAAAAATGTGTATTTTATATCTGCTGTAACATTAGTTTTAAACTATCAATGGTCATATTGGGCAAAAAAAAATAAAAAAAAATTAAAATATTGTCTGCATGCAAAACCTTGAAAATTAGTGCTTGGAAGATATTAGGTCATAATAAATTGGGATGGCAACTGCCAAATCACAAAAACAGGGTTTTTAAAGAGTCTGGTGTGTCTCTAAATTGCTGCCATTCCTCCCAGTTGAGATGATATTTAGAAAAGGGGTCTAAGAATTTAAACACCTTGTTTTATTGGTATACACTTATCATTAAGTTATAATGGCGGGATGTTCAAGCATCTGCAGCTTATTTGCGTAAACTAAAACATGTAAGTGACTGGATTACTGGTGGAAGAGCACTTGCATGACTTTTACAGGGACATTGGCTTCTAACAGAAACTAGTTCAAGGATTTTCTCTGTAAGCTGCCGATTCAGAAACAGGAAGGGGTCCATTTATAAATGGTTTTATAAGTCTTTTAGCAGCTTGCTCCTTTATGTCAAATATAAATGTACATATTGCATATTCTGTGATTGTGCCATTCTGGAAATTACACTATAACAGCTGTTTTTGTACAATTTATTGTATACGTTAGTTGAGTTTCAGTGACCAATGATTTTTATTATTATAAGAAACTTTTTACTTCTCCCTGCAGCCTGTTACTCATCTCTCTCAGTTGTGATTGAGCTCACAATAAATTGGGAGCATGGCCCCATTTCAGCAAAGCCCATCATACCCTAGTGGAGTTTGATGGCACTGCTGCAAAAGACCAACAGCAGTTATAAATTGCAAGCTACTAGTGAAAACTTGAAGGTTGAAGTTTGATACTGTGATCTGAGTTACTGTCTTATATGCTGTGACATTTGATTCACATTGAACTGTGGATAAATATGATGAAATGATCTATTTCCAAGAAGGAAGGAGAAAAATAAAAACATAGTAGGAGTGTGATAAATGGTTCACATATTTCTTAATTTCATTTCATTTATACAATAATCAAATAATGGGAAATTGAACATGGCAATTCCCCAGGAATCCTGTACTTTGTTATAGCATTGAAGTTTTATAGCATTTTTTTACTGGAAGCCAAAGAATAAAGTAGGGGAGATATGCTCATATCTAAATAGAAACTGTTTTGGAGTTTTTGAATACTGAACAAGGAGATTCAGTGCAAAAACATGAGACAGAGGACACGTAGGGGTTGATTTACTAAAACTGGAGTGTGCAAAAACTGGTGGAGCTGTGCATGGTAGCCAAACTGCTTCAAACTTCAGCTTGTTCAATTAAAGTAGAACTATAGGCAAAACATTTTATTTTTTTGTCCCATTGTGGAGATTTCACTTTCTGCCCCATAGCCAAACAGGAAGTGGGAAGAAATATCTACACATTAAGGGAATTCCTGGGGGACCTCTAGGTCCCTATTAGAAGATTTCCCCTGCATTACTTTTCTGGGGACAACCCAAAATGTGGAATTTTCTTATAGCTTCAATGATAATAGGCAGGACAAATCAGAGAGGGTGAATCTAACAGGTGTTTCAATCCCACTTCACTCCTATCCAAAACTGAAAACAAAAAGTTTGCCTTTAGTTATACTTTAAGCTTTGGCAATAAAACCTGAAGATGATTGGTTACTATGCACAGCTGCACCATATTCTGTGTGCAACAGTTTTAGTAAATCCCCCCCTTAAAGCGGAGTTCCACCCTAAAATGGAACTTCCGCGTTTCAGATTCCTCCGCCCCTTGCGGTGTCACATTTGGCACCTTTCAGGGGGAGGAGGGAGCAGATACCTGTATAATGCAGGTATTTGCTCCCACTTCCGGGCATAGATAGCCGCAGTATCTGCCATATCACAATTATGTACCACTTTGTGTTGATCACATAAAAATCCCAATAAAAGTTCTTGGTTGTAATGTGACAAAATGTGGAAAATTTCAAGGGGTCTGAATACTAGACTATCTGCAGGTGGATAGCTCAGAGAATGCCACAGGGTTAACGGAAATGAAGCCAGAATTCACTTTTGCTTGGAACAAGATGCAAGAATGAATGCTGACATGCCCTGACGAAGCATCATTATCCCAATTCGGCTGACTTAATTACATAGCTTGGCACAAACAAGCTATAACCCATAGCAATCGTATAAGACTTTCCAGTTCCAGCTAGATTAGTGTAAAACAAAAAGCTGTTTGGTTGCCATAGTTTAATGTGCATTGTTAGGTTTATTTAATAACTTTGTGCAAATGAAACCTACCCTGCATGGCAGTGTTTGTCTTTGGCTTGTACTACAGATGTGACAGGTTTTTTTTTTGTTCCTTGTACTCTGACTCAAGCGATGAGTGTTTAAAGCCTGGTTGACTTTCCGCAAAGAAAGTAATTAATTAAATAGATTTCATTAGTTTACTGTTTTGGCCTTGTATCTGTTAGGGATCGATACAATTATCATTAACAGAGTGAATGTAAGCATGACCCACATTTACAAGTACTTGAGCACAGCCATTTTTAAACAGCAAGGAATGCAAGTAAATTAACTAAAAACACCCATAGGTAGTCCCTAATTGACCTCTCTTGAAATTTTTGAGTGATCTAGCCACAAGGGACTGGTGTTGATAAAGCTGCAGAACATCAACCTGGGAATGAGCGGAGATCCAAATAATAAAGTCTTGCTTAAAAGTGCAATGATGGCAGGAAGAATTAGAAACCAATCCTGAACTGGGAGGGTGTGAGACAAACTTACCCAACTTCCTCATAAATCTAGAGGTTTGCAAGGTAAAACAGAGACCTTTGAGTGTAGAAGATGGGTGCAGAGTCAATTTGAGGAAACTTGACAAGAGGGCACAGGATTGCTAAATAAACATGGCCACTGTTCCACTACTTTAGCAATGGCCAGTGGCAGTGTTAAGCAACCCATTCATGATGCATTAGTTTCCACTGATGGCGTTTATTCACCCCTTGCGTTACTATTAGTCATGGTAATTAACCCCCTAACTTCCCAAGGGGTTAAACATGTCTCTGTGCAAAGCTCAATCTGGCAGTACATGCTCCTTTTACCGCTGCTTTAAAGTCTGTCTGCTCCTACCTTATGCTCTCTGACTCCTGTGTGGCGCTGCACTCTTCCTGCCCTAGAAATGACAACAGTAGAGGGGAGGAGGCTGCCTCCACCTGTAGGGCAGAGATAACGCAGTGCCGGATTTCTTCTAGTGTTCTTCTAGAGAGCATCCCAGCGCTCAGCAAACCACTCGCACGTGCTGTGCTGCTAAAGTTTGGCCCGATGTATTGGGCATTCCCTCTCCCCCATACAGGCGGGTGCCCCTCTAGTAAGGGGACCTGCCAACACTGCCTACTGGGAAATTCTACACTGTGTACCCAAGCTACCAATAATCAGTGTTCTCCTGGCGGGTACAACTTCCCTCACCCCCTGCCTCAGGAGGGATTCCCCTATCAACCTTTGGTTGCAGAAAACAAAAATAGCTCAATCTATGGCCAGCCTTAATACGTGAGGGCATACACAATTGCTTATAAAGTGCACTCAGAGTTTGAGAAATGCACTTAATTCCAGGAAACATATGAATAGAAGATATGATGCCGAAAATCTTGTGAAACAGGAGACCTGAGTGAAAAACTACATTTTGGAGACTTAAGGGGTGCACAGTTGCAGAGGATCTCAGGGGTTCAAGGCTGCTTTTGGGGGTCCCGTGAGGTACACACCTCCTGGCGACTTTTAGGGGTATTAGTTGTGTGTTGGGGAACATTGAGAAGCTCACAATTTCTAGTTTACTCTGGAGGGGCATAAATTGAAGTGAAATCACTAGAGCAGAGCCAAAAAAAGAGCTGCAAACCCTTACTGCTCAGAAGGATGCAGAACATCTACAAATGTTAGATTTTTAATATTACTTTATGTATATTGTATTATACAATGTAAAATGTTAAATTTACAGTCAAAATGTGCAATATTATTAGTTTGAGAGCCCCTGTAGAAAGAAAGATCAGAAGAATGATTCCAGGGGGAAGAGATTTAGAACACCTGCCTTACTTAAAGAGAAAGTTCAGTTAAAAAAAAAAAATCAGCAGGTACAAATGCAATAGTGAAGACAAACTTCCTCCCAGAGTACCTGGGCAACCCATCAAAACAAGGTACCCAGGTGAGGGCAGAGGAGGAAAGGCAGAACTTCTTGTAGTTCCGCTTTAATGCGTCTCATCACAGTTGTTTCCAGCTCTTAAATGTTGCTTTGGATTTCTTGGTGCTTATAGCCAACAGCTTGTATTAGACACCCAGCAGGCATGGACAAGGGCATTAAGCCATTCTCTTGGTTGGCTGATCTATCCATGTGCCCATAGACATATTATAATTTTCAAATAAGATAATTACCAATCAGATCAGGAATCACATGTCTACAGTAGTTCTATGGCTAGCCTAAATTGGGCACTGTAAATGTCTTTACAGGGCACACCAATGTCGTACACATGGCCACACTAATGTATTTAGGTCAAAGAAGATTAAAAATGTGGCATTTTAAGTACACAACATAACTACACAAAATAAAATAATGATCAAGCTAAACAGGAATGCCACCATATATGATGGTTGATTAAGTGGCCCCACAAAAAAATGTAATTTAAATAGCATATTGTAATTTGTTTAGAGTGTGGCAAGAGTTTGTTAGATGTTGATTATACAGTGCCTTGAAAAAGTATTCACACCCCTTGAAATTTTTCACATTTTGTCACATTACAACCAAGAACTTATTAGGATTTGTATGTGATAGATTAACAAAGTGGTACATAATTGTGAAGTGTAAGGAAAATTAAAAACTTTTTTTACAAATAAATATCTGAAAAGTGTGGCGTGCATTTGTATTCAGCCTCCTTTACTCTGATAACCCCACCTAAAATCTATCGGAACCAATTGTCTTCTAAAGTCACCCAATTAGTAAATAGAGTATTTTTGTGTAATTTAATCTCAGTATAAGTAAATCTGTTCTGTAAAGCCCTCAGGTTTTTTTTTTTAGAGAACCTTAGTAAACAAACAGCATCACGAAGGCCAAAGAATCTACCAGACAGGTCAGGGATACAGTTGGAGAATTTTAAAGCAGGGTTGGGTTATAAAAAAAATAGCCCAAGCTTTGAACATCTCATGGAGCACTGTTCAATCCATCAGCCGAAAATGGAAAGCGTATAGCACAATTGCAAACCTACCAAGACATGGCCATCCACCTAAACCGACAGGCCAGACAAGGAGAGCATTAATCAATGAAGCAGCCAAGAGGCCCATGGTAACTCTGGAGGAGCTGCAGAGATCCACAGCTTAGGTGGGAGAATCTGTCCACAGGACAACTATTAATCCTGCACTCCACAAATCTGGCCTTTTGAGTGGCAAGAAAGCCATTGTTGAAAAAAAGCCATAAGAAGTCCTGTTTGCAGTTTACAAGACAACATGTGAGGGACACAGCAAACACATGGGAAAAGGGTGCTCTGGTCAGATGTGACCAAAATTGAACTTTTTGACCTAAAAGCAAACCGCTATGTGTGGTGGAAAACGAACACTGCACATCACCCTGAACACTCCATCCCCACTGTAAAGCATGGTGGTGGTAGCATGTTGTGGGGATGCTTTTCTACAGCAGGGACAGGGAAGCTGGTCAGAGTTGATGGTAAGATGGATGGAGACAAATACAGGACAATCTTAGAAGAAAAGCTGTTGTGCACGGGACGTTTTTACAACTGCTCCCAAATTATTAAACTTGCCAGATAGTAACACACGTTTAAAACGTCAGTTTTGCCGCGTTTACATGCCGCGTTTGCTTTTAGAAGCGTTTCCACATTTTTTTTTTTTAAAAAAGCTAAAAACCCCTAGAAAAGAAACGCTGCTAAATGCGAGTTACCACGTTTAGTCGTGTTTGGCATCTGAAACAAGAAAATCTTCTGCGTCTGAACCCATTTTTTTGTTTTTAAAGAAACGCTGTTAACGCAACTGTCTAAAAACGCCAATAAACAAGACTGTGCCCATGGTCACATTGGATAACACTGAATTAATTCAGGGGCAGTTGAAAAAAAATCCAACTGCCTCTGAACATACGTTTAGCAACGTCCCGTGTACATGGGGCCTTGAAGTCTGCAAAAGACTTGAGACTGGGGTGGAGGTTCACCTTCCAGCAAGACAACAACCCTAAACATACAGCCAGAGCTACAATGGAATGGTTTCAATCAAAACATATTAATGGGTTATAATGACCCAGTCAAAGTCCAGACCTAAATCCAATTGAGAATCTGTGGCAAGACTTAAATTGCTGTTCACAGGCCTCTCCATCCAATCCGACAGAGCTTGAGATATTTTGCAAAGGAGAATGGGCAAAAATATCATTTTAGATGTGCAAATCTGGTAGAGACATCCCCAAAAAGCTGTAATTGCAGCGAAAGGTGGTTCTACAAAATACTGACTCAGGGGGGCTGAAGAGAAATGCACGCCACACTTTTCACATATTTGTAAAAAATAAATAAAACCATTTATTTTTCCTTTCACTTTACAATTATGTGCCACTTTGTGTTAGACTATCACATAGAATCCCAAAAAAATACATATGTTTGGTTGTAACCAATGATAAGCTTGTGCGTGTTCGCAGGCGCACGTGCAGAGCCTGCCAGGAAGTCAAGACTGCGCTATGCACAGGCAGTGAGACATTTTTCCGATATGCGGCTGCAGAGATTGAGAAATGTCACACTGCCTGTGATTAGCGCAGTATGAATACTTTTTCAAGGCACTGTACATTTTGATACAGCAAGCATGTCTCCTGTGGCTGGTTTTAAATTTCTGCCAAAAAAAACATAAAAGACTACAACAGAACACCACATTTAAAGTGTTTGTTACCCGTTACTTTATATTTTTAATATGTGCCTGTTGTGCCATGTACATAGAAAAATAAAAAAAGTATCCTGTTCTCTTTACGTGTAACCCTGGTGTTCCCGCTAGTCCCCTTGCTTTCTTATTTTAAAAAAAACGGACCACACTAAGCAGAAGAGCACACTATGGTCAGTTATCTAGCTATGCCGGGAACTATGTGTACCCTTTTCCAATTATCAGACTTGTTCTGACACGCCCCCGCTACTGGGAAGATCGGTGTGCTGCTTCTCTTCCCCCATCTCGTATGCAGCCAAGAACAGAGGGAATGTGATCATTTTTTTATATCTAGACACAAATGTTTTGCATTTTATTTCAATTTTAAACTGAATGGGTTTTTTGCAGGGTGATCGTTTACAATCACTTTAACCAGAAGCTTTTAAAACCACGGTGCTGTATCCTTCCTATTTAACAGGCAGATCTGTTAGATCCACCAAGAAACATGGATAGAAGCAAACTAAAGCCATTCAGAACTGATATCGGACAACAGAAGTAGAATATCCCTTGGGTCATAGTAAAGATGTGCATGTTGGATCTTCATTAAGGTGTCCAACGGCAGAGCCACAAATGAAACTAACCAATTAAGACAGAGCACAAATAAATCATTTGCTCTTTCAATTAAGGATTAGCTTCCATTTACTACAGTCTTTTTTTCACAGTTAAGATTAGACAGCAATTAATGTAGCAAGCACATAATTTTCCGCATGGAGTGACAAACAAAGGAGGTTTAACCATTGTTGATTTAGAGGCATTGTCTTATGAGAAGTGGCACTGTAAATAATACACCAGCTGCACAAGAGCCACTGGCTTTGGGAGGGGATAACCAATTGCTTGGGTATATATATACGCCCCCCAAAAAATACAGAAGAGTTTGTTTTTTTAATTAATCCTTACCACAGGGGTAACTCAAAACTTGAATGTCATCTATGGCAATGTATCCGCCCCTTCCACCAGAAGCTTCAGCTTCAAAGATGACCTGTCAAAACACAAGGAAATGCAGTCATTAATACCATTATTACAGAGAAGCACTAGTTGTATGAATTATAAGACATCCAGTATAAAAATAAAAAAATGTTTCAATTGCTTTTCTCATTAACATGCAGACTTAATACTTTATTTTTACCATTACAATTCCTTTGTCACCTTTCAGAATTTGTATACCAATGTTTTTGAGGAAGAGTAGCTAAACAAATGTGTCTTCATAATGGCAAATGAGTGTTGCCTGCTACAAGAACCGCTATCATCATTTGCAAACCAACTGATCAGGGATTTTGTTGTAGCAGGCTACACTTATGAACCTTGGTTCCATAAGTAGCAACCAATCTAATGGAAGTAGTAGTAGTAGTAGTAGTAATTTCCCACCATGTAGTACAGCAATCAAGAATTCATCATTATAGAACTGCACGATTCTGGGAAAAATGAGAATCACGATTCTTTTGCTTAGAATGAAGATCACGATTCTCTCATGATTCTCAAAAACGTAATGTAATTTAGTATGCGTTCTGCGTGCAAACTCACGGGGACGGTGGTGCTTTATTTTAGAGAGAGATTTATTAATATTTGCCAGAGAGAAAATATAAATTAATATTTGCCAGAGAGAATATATAAAGTTAATATTTGCCAGAGAAAATATAAGTTAATATTTGCCAGAAAATATATAAAATGAAAATTTGCCAGAGAGAATACATACATAAATTATATACTAGCAGCAGCTTACAGCCTTACACTTGCCTGTGTGACATGTACAGGCTTGCCTTGCCTTGTACTAGCTGCACTGTCCCCTGGGAACAATAGTCCTGCTGCCCATCGGCCCCCACGGAGCCAGCGTGAAACGCAAATGGCTCGGAGATACCGGAACTGATGTCAGTTCCTGTATCTCCTGATCTTAGCTGACGTCAGTTCCGGTATCTCCGAGCCATTTGCGTTTCACGCTGGCTCCGTCGCGGCCAATGAATCCCATCCGCTCCAACACAGGCAGCCTCACTCCGCACGCTGAGAATCGCCAAATCCAGCAGGTGAGATTGCGGGGGCCGGAGAATCGCGATAACGATTCTCCGCGATTAATCGTGCAGCTCTACATCATTGTATTAAGAGAAATGGATATGCCATCTAATGCAGGAAGCCACAGCCGTGGCCTGTTTGCAGCCAGGCCGCAAAGACTGCCCTGTGACGTACGGTTGCAGCGGGAAGACATCTCTCACCGCCAGCATGACCACTGTTCTGCCCTCACAGCGGGGCCACTATACTGCTGGAGGTGAGGCAGGGGAGCAGAGAAATGAGATCATCTCTCACCGCCTGTCCATCACTGCTCTTCTCCCTCACTTTTAATCCACTACACCAGGCCTGCCTTTGAACTAATGCGCAAGTCTGTGCTGCCACCACTGCAGTGACAAACTGGTGGCAGGTGACAAGCCGCATCTGGTGGCAGATTCTGCATTATGAGGAGTTGAACGGTTTCATTTTATATTACAATGTAATAGAAATAATGCGTTGCAATCATCCTGACACCATATCAACCATGGTGGTGTGATGACTGAATCGCTAACACCAGCCATTTCCCTGACATATTGCCTGTGAAAACATGCATACCCACCCACACACACACACACACTATCTCACAGAAGCGAGTACACCCCTCACATTTTTGTAAATATTTTAATAAATCTTTTCATGCGACAACACTGAAGAAATACTACTTTAAACTTTAATACAATGTAGAGTGTAGAGCTTGTATAGCAGTGTAAATTTTCTGCCCCCTCAAAATAACTCACACAGCCATTAACGACTAAACCGCTGGCAACAAAAGTGAGTACACCCCTAAGTGAAAATGTCCAAAAAAGTGTAAATATTGTGTCGCCATTTTCCAGCACTGCCTTAACCCCTCTTGGGCATGGTGTTCACCAGAGCTTCACAGGTTGCCACTGGAGTCCTCTTCCATTCCTCCATGATGACATCACGGAGCTGGTGGATGTTAGAGACCTTGCGCTCCTCCACCTTTCGTTTGAGGATGCCCCACAGATGCTCAATACAGTTTAGGTCTGGAGACATGCTTGGCCAGTCCATCACCTTTACCCTCAGCTTCTTTAGCAAGGCAGTGGTCATCTTGGAGGTGTGTTTGAGGTCGTTACGTTGGAATACTGCCCTGCGGCCCAGTCCCCGAAGGGAATCATGCTCCGCTTCAGTATGTCACAGTACATGTTTGTACTAATGGTTCCCTCAATGAACTGCATCTCCCCAGTGCCGGCAGCACTCATGCAGCCCCAGACCATGACACTCCCACCACCATGCGTCACTGAAGGCAAGAATCACTTGTCTTTGTACTCTTCACCTGGTTGCCACCACACATGCTTGACACCATCTGAACCAAATAAGTTTATCTTTGTCTCATCACACCACAGGACTTGGTTCCAGTAATCCATGTCCTTAGTCTGGTTGTCTTCAGCAAACTGTTTGCCGGCTTTCTTGTGCATCATCTTTAGAAGAGGCTTCCTTCTGTGATGACAGCCATGCAGACCAATTTGATGCAGTGTGAGTCATATGGTGTGAGCACTGACAGGCTGACCCCCCATACCCCTTCAACCTCTGCAGCACTCATACGTTTATTTCCCCAAAGATAACCTTTGGATATGATGCCGATCATGTGCACTCAACTTCTTTGGTTGACCATGGCATGGCCTGTTGAGTGGAACCTGTCCTGTTAAACCGCTGTATGGTCTTGGCCACTGTGCTGCAGCTCATTTTCAGGGTCTTGCCAATCTGTTTTTAGCCTAGGCCATTTTAATGTAGACCAAGAAAAAATTCAGATCCTCAGAGTGTTCTTTGCCACGAGGTGCAGTGTTGAGTTTCCATTGACCAGTATTAGAGAGGGAGAGAGATAACACCGAATTTAACAAACCTGAGACTTTGTAACACTAATGAGTCACATGACACTGGGAGGGTAAATGGCCAATTGGGGTGTACTCACTTTTGTTGCCAGCGGTTTAGACATTAATGGCTGTGTGTTATTTTGAGGGGACAGCAAATTTACACCGTTCTACAAGCTGTACACTCACTACTTTACATTGTAGCAAAGTGTCTTTTCTTCAGTGTTGTCACATGGAAAGGTATAAAACATAGTTTACCTGCAAAAATAGGTGCATCTGTTTTTATTCATTTGTTAGGGTTACATGTACACACAATTTTGTCAGACTCTTTCCAAATTAACAGAATCAAGCCCAATTACTAGAATACAGTATATGTGCATATCTTACCTATGGCAGTGCCATTTAATTCCATGCACAAAGCTAAATCTGCACCAATCCTAAAAGACTAAATCAGTCCTTCAACAAAATGCATCTAACATAATATAAACTAGAGTAAAAAAAAGTTAAACTGGGCTATTCCAGTATTTGGGATTATAGTCACAACTTCCCCACAGCAGGTCACTTCTGTTGAGCAGGGGTGGCCACACACTGACTAAAATTCATCCAGTCCATGATAAACTGGGAGAAAGTTGATGTACCTATAGCCAGTTTTAGTAAGGTGCAGGACTTCCTGGTTGCTAGGACTTCAATTGGATAGATAAACAAGTTACATTGAAGTGATATTCAATGCAATTTTATAATACATTTTAAGTATTTGAAATGCTTACACCTTTTTTTCCCTTACCCTAATTACCTTGGAATGTGCCTCCAAATATGACAGGTGGTGGCAGAGAAAAAAAACATGATCTTGTCAGTGGGGGAGGAATGGTGCATGCTGACTACATTTCAAGTAATAACTTAACTATGGGGGCAACATGAAACATGGTCTAATTTTTTTAAAATCTTACTAGTCAATTTCCAAGCACAGAGACCCCCACCCCCAGGGGTCAAGTCCTGGGGAAAAAAGTGTGGGAACTCCCACCCAAAAAAAAAAAAGATACGCTCATATGCATAATTACTAAACCACATTTTTTTCTAAGCAAGTTCTATCTAAATCCCACGGTTATTGCGGCAGACCTCCGCAATATCTCTTGGGAACAATGACAAAAGCTCCCAGGAGACATTGCGGCATCGAGAAAGGGACGGAATACCCGCACACTACCCGATGAATCCATATACAGGACGCGGCCAGTAACAAAGGATTACCAAGGTTCGCCTGCCCCTGACAGTGACTCGAGCTGGGCATCGCCACTTAGTGAAGAATTGGCTCGGGCGGCTCGGCTGCTCTAGTCCTTCAAAGGGAACTGCGTTCCTGCTGTGAAAAAAGTGCAGGAACTTCCCTGCGTTCCCGCAGGACTTGAGCCCTGCCCACCCCCCAAAATTGCATGTCACAGCCCTCTGCTCTTCTAGGAGAGTCTAGTTACACTGCAGTCTAGTTACAGTGCTGACCCAGCGGCACTACCTCTGCACCCCATTTCCATAACATATGTAAAAAAAGGGGGAAAATTTGATTACAGTACTAAAGAGTTCCTCTTGCATGACAGATCCGAGTCTACTGGGACTGCTGTCCTCACATCTGGAGATGGCAGGGTTCAGTAGTAGTCTCTGGGCTTTTAGATGTCTACACAAGGGAGGATTTTACTGGTAAAGAACATGCCTAAAATACATCAACTACAAATATAATCTTGTGGGAATATTGTTGTAATATTGTTGAAGTGAATGGTCTAGTGACAGGGTGTCACATAAGTTATATGGCTGAGATAAATAAGCAATGTGTTGCAACTGTAAAAATGACCTTATTGAACATACGCATTTCTTGCATTTTTCGTTACTGTTTAGCCGCAAAGAAAAACAAAAAATACACACCCTATTGCTTTGCCCATAGAAATACATCCCCCAAAAATCCACTATAATTTCTGTACTATAAAGATTTTAAGAACATGTAGTAGCAGCTGGTATTTAACAGTAAGATCACAGCTACATACATTTTAAACATACAAGGTCAGATAAACAAAGACTTGCAAATTATGACAGCAAAATATTATGCTGTAGTCAGCTCTGGACACTGAATGAGATTTTTGTTCTGCCCCCCCCCCCCTTTTCAATCTCCTAAGCCCCGAAGGAAGGATTTTCAGAAGTACATCTGCTGAAAGAGCAGTCTGGGGAAGACTGGACTTATAAACATGCAGAACATGGTGTGCATAACTTATCAGAAAAAAGAATGAATGAATCTAAACAAGCTCTCCTTAAAACACAAAAATATTTAATACAATGGCAAATCTCTACATGCAAGATGAGCAAAAGGCAACAAATTGCATGCATTATCAACATACACAAAAGGATGAAACATGATATTTTTCACAAAACAGAGCATAAGATGTAGAATTTGGAAACTTGGGTATGACAGGCAGTATATTATATATACACACACACGAAAAGTCCAACCAATTCAAGCCTCAAAGCAGACTCTCACACCAGCAACTGTGATGGTGGCACTGCTCATGCACTGCAACCGGCAAATCACACTTTTTTGGGGGGTTTATTTTAATTAAAGGTCTCAAAGCGACACCTCATCAAGTTCTGAGGCAAGATTGCACTGCACTACACAGTGCTGAAAAAAACAAGTATCCAAGAATTACTAGAAATCATGGCCTACAGTAGAATTGTCCATGCATCATTAGTATACTGTATATAAAAAAAAAAAAAAGTTAAGTGCATCTGCTTGATTATCCCAAAGCAGAGCCAGATCTCCATCAATGAAAGTACATTAACTCTATAAAACTGAAGACAATTTCTGCAGTCTTTGGTATGGGTAGGACCAGGGCAGGACTTAGGGTGGTGGGGGCCCCTGGGCTTGAGTGTTGAAGGGGCCCCCTGGAGCCGAGAATTGGGGGGGATCGAAGTTGTTGAGCGGGGGGGGCGAATTGAGGGGGAGCGCATTAAAGTTGTTGAGCGGGGGGGGATTTTGCAGTTGTTGAGGGGGGAGTGCCTCTCACCTGTGCCAACAGCCGGGGCCACAGACTGTCATTAGCCCGGCTTTCTTCCCTTCAGCAGCCACAGTCCTCCACACACCACTCCGGTTCCTCCTGCTTCCGTGCTGCCTCCTCTTGCAGTGCGGGAAAATTAACCCTTTTGCGGGACTGCGGGAAGAAGCTGTCTGTGCGGGAAAGTCCCACAGAATCCGTGCGTGTTGGGAGGTATGCGCAGGGCCGCCATCAGGAATTTTGGGGCCCCTTGCACAGCTTAAGGCATGGGCCCCCTGAAGCAGAGAACCTAGGGGGGGTGGGGGTGCTGCCGCCTGAAATTGAGAAACGTGGGGGCTGCCGCAAATTGAGAAGCGGGGGGGCCTTTACAAAAAAAAGAAGAAATAAAGAAGAAAACAAATATATATAAATATATGTAGCCATCCGGGGCCCTGGGGACCTCTGGGCCTTTTAATAAAAAGAAAAAATAAACCTCTGGGCCCTTTAATAATAAAAAAAAAAAAACATTTATAAAAAATACATAAAAAAAGGGAGGTTGCCAAACCCGGGGGCCCTGGGGACCTCTGGGCCCCTGGGAACCTCTGGGCCTTTTAATAAAAAATAAAAAAATAAACAAAAAAAAATAAAATAAACATTTATAAAAAAAAAAAAAAAAGGGGGGGTTGCCACATGGGGCCCTGGGGACCTCTGAGCCCTTTAATAAAAAAAAAATATATATATATATAAAAAAAAATGTAATTTTTTTTATAAAAAAATAAAAAAGGTGGGTTGCCATCCGGGGGCCCTGGAGACCCCTGGGCCCTTTAATAATAATAATAAAATATATATATATATATATATATATATATATATATATATATATATATATATATATATATATATATATACACATACATATACATACATACATACATACATACATACATACATACATACATATATATATTATATATATATATATAAAAATAAAAAATATATAAAAAAAACATTTTTTTACAAAAAATAAATAAAAAAAAGGGGGGTTGCCGTCCGGGGCCCTGGAGACCCCTGGGCCCTCTAATAATAATAATAAAATATATATATATATATATATATATATATATATATATATATATATATATATATATATATATATATATATATATATATATATATATATATATATATATATATATTATATATATAAAAATAAAAAATATATAAAAAAAAACATTTTTTTACAAAAAAATAAATAAAAAAAAGGGGGGTTGCCGTCCGGGGCCCTGGGGGCCTCCGGGCCCCTGGGGACCTCCGGACCCCTAAAAAAAAAAAAAAAAAAAAAAAATTTTTTTTTTTTTAAAGGGGGCCCCCTATTGGGTGGGGCCCCTGGGCTTGAGCCCAGTCAAGGCCAATGGTAAGTCCGGCCCTGGGTAGGACGGTCACTCTAATTTAGGGGTCCTCAAACTACGGCCCGTGGGCTGGATCCGGCTCGCCAGTGTGATTTACACGGCCCGTGGACTGCCCCTTTAATATCGCAGAAATCCCCCCTCCCCTCTGCTACCTTTTTATCCCACAAGATGAGAAACATGACAGGTCCGGACTAAAGGCGGGTCTTTCGAGTTAAACAGAGAGGCATTTTCAGCAATTAAACACCTGCCTTTCACTAGCAAAGTCCCGCCCTTTGTCTGGACCTGCCATGCTTTGCGTCTTGTGTGATTGAGGTAGCAGAGAGGCGGAGTGCTGGGATGTTATAGAAGGGGCAGCAATGTAATATCGATGGGGGAGATCTGAGATAGGGGGAGAGCTGTGATTAGGGGGGGGGGGGGTTTGCTATGGGGGGCTATGTGAGGAAAGGAGTTTGTTGGGTGGACTTTCTGATGGGTGGGTGGAGGGAGAGTCTGAAGAGGGGGACCTGATAGGGGGGCTTTTTGATGGGGAGAAATTGTGATGGAGAGGAGTCTGTGATGGGGGGTCTGTTATGGGGGGGGGGTGTCTGTTATTGTGGGCTTTGTGATGAGAGGAGTTTGTGTTGGGGGGGTTTTATGATGGAGAGAAGTTTGTGTCAGGGGAGGCTTTGTGATGGGGGGCCCCAATATGTGGGGAATCTTTGATGGGGCTGATTGGAGGAAAAGAACACCCCCCCTCACATAGCCAGAGAAAGGAAGCAACCTGTAGAGCTGCAGTCTGAATAGACAAACTCTCTGCTCATCTACCTCTAAGCTCCCTCCCCGACACAAATTTTCAGCTGCTGTCATCTCGTGTCAGAGAACTTGTCAGAAGTTATCATGCTGATAACAGATGAATGGAGCAGCAGAAAGACACAACACTTAGAGCTTTGGAGAGAGATAAGTAAACACTATAGATACATGTGCTTAGGTCAAATTTCATGAATGGGGTTTACAACCACCTTAATAGATCGATGGAGTTTGAGCCAGCAAATAGATCTACACTTTCATGTGTTTTCATCTATTTCTTTACAGCTGGTAAAAAAAAATACCTGTTTATAGAACTCAATTATTAAAGAGACTCATCCTTCTGGTATTCCCATAAATCAATTTTCTAGAGATAACGGTGACCATACACATTGTTTGCAGAGACTGCTTATTTCATACCAAAGATGAAGCAAATAAGGGTATTCTCCGACTTCCTTGTCTGATTGTAATTTGTGCAGATGTTATTCTGCCAGGCTGGAAGACGTGATCATTTGTGAACTGCATTAGCAAATGCACTGTATTTGGTTCTGCTTGAAAACCAATATCAATGTATAACCGTAACTTGTTATTTAGAAATTGAAAGCACTTTTAAAAATAACCTGTTTCTCTTGTGCCATTAACCAAACAATCCGGTCATCGTTTTTGTGTTCCTTTGCTTCCATTCACTTCTAACTGCTTCAAGCAGACATCCTGAAAATTCTGTCACATATTTTTTCAGGAGGCACAGATGGACTGGGAAGACTGCTCAATGAAATGCTTCCAGCAAACTGAGCAATATGTAACCTTCGCTGCCATCGGACAGCTCGTAAAGATGCTTCCCTCTGAGAGCATGGTTAGCTCAAGAAATGTGAGTAGGAGAGGGTCACTCACCCACACATCAAACTCATCAGTTCTCCAAAGACAAGAAATCAACCACTGCTCTGGAAAGAGAAAATGCACCTTATGTGCCGACTTACTACAGATACTCCTCGTTTAACGAGCACTCGGACTTACGACCAGCTCTCCCAACACGCTATACATCATTGTACTGTACAGTACAGAATTTTATTTTGTGTACTCATGCAAATTAAAACCTTATTGAGCTGGAGTTTTGCGTTTAGAATTTATTTCACAGTACAGTAGTTAAAAAAGCTTAAAAATATTTATTACTCCCGACTCTATTAACAACCTGGTTGTTGGAACAAAACCTGGTTGTTAAATTAGGAGTACCTGTACTTCGAAAAGAACTGTCTCTTTAGAGTATAAAAAAATGTAATTGCTTAAAATAGTCTATGTTTAGATTCTTATCTAATTATCAATGACCAATTCATGCAAGAATTACTATAACTGTACTAATACTGCCAGTTCACACAAGCAATTTATTTGGGCAGGCCGGATCAGAAGCAGTTGGGTGTAAATGGACAGCAAAATATTAGTGTTTAACACGTCAGCTGTGTATCCTATTTTTGCTGTGGCTTGTAGTTTTTTTTTTTATCCTGAGTGTGGCTGTCCAAATACATTTCTTTATTCTTTGCTATACGCATTGCCAGCACCCGTGGCCTCTGAGAGGAGGTAATCACCAAGCAGACCCACCTGGAGCGGCAACTCACTTTCCCTATGATTTGACTCTACTCATCATTAGAAGTTTAAAAAATTTTCTAAAAACAAAAACATTTTAGACAAATTAGCATCATGCATTGCTCTGATAGGTGGGTGGGCTGGCAGTCAGAACCATAACCAGCAATGAAGCACTAGGACAAACAGCATCAATCATTGCTTTGGTCCATGCACACCATGGCAATGCATGACACCGATTCAAAGCAGAAGGCATGCAAAATGGCTGGATGTGTGGTTCTGTCCAGAATGGCTATACTGCCTTCCACCCTCTGTCATGCTGCTGGAGCCAGAAGGAAAGGGGGACTTGGTGAAGGTGGAACTCTGATGTGATGGGGGACTCTGATGTGCAGAGAAGATTGTAGGGTAGTTATTCTGATATGAGAGGATTTTGTGATGGGAAGACTGGCTTGATGGGGGAATATGGCATGATGGGGGACCTCAGAAAGGGGGGGACTATGACATGATGGGGGACCTCAGAAAGGTTTTGACATTTTAGACTGGGTTGCCTTAAAATTCTGCATATTTTTTTAAAGGGTGCTGTAACTGAAAAAGGTTGAGAATGGACAGAGTATGAAATACCCATGACAAACAGGCAGCATATGGTGGCAAACTAAAACCATTGTTTTACAAGTACAAAAAAAAAGGTTTGACAGTAAGCATATACAGTATAGCACAAAAGTACACCCCTTCACATTTTTGTAAATATTTTATTATACCTTTTCATGTGCCAACACAATAAATGACACTTTGTTACAATGTCAAGTAGTGAGTGTGCAGCTTATATAATGGTATACATTTTCTCTCCCCTCAAAATAACTCAACACACAGTCATTCACTCTTAAGTGAAAATGTCCAAATTAAAACCAACTAGCCATTTTCCCTCCCAGGGTCATGCGACTCATTAATGTTACAAGGTCTTGTGTGTGAATGGGGAGCAGGTGTGTTATATTTGGTGTTATCGCTCTCACTCTGTCATACTAGTCACTGGAAGGTCAACATGGCACCTCAAGGCAAAGAACTCTTAAAATAAAAAAATAAAATAAATGTTTGCTCTACATAAAAAATGGCCTAGGCTATAAAAAAGATTGCCAAGACCCTGAAACTGAGCTGCAGCACAGTGTCAGAGACCATACAGCGGTTTAACATAACATGTTCCACTCAGAACAGGCCTTGCCATGGTTGACCAAAGAAGTTGAGTGTGCGTGCTCAGAGTCATATGCAGACGTATGAGTGCTGCAAGCAATGCTGCAGAGGTTGAAGGCGGTGGGGGGGGGGGGGTTTTAGTGCGTCAATGCTCAGATCATACGTTGCATACTGCATCAAATTGGTCAGCATGACTGTAATCCCAGAAGGAAGCCTCTTCTAAAAATATTGTGCAAGCCTGCAGTTTGATGAAGACAAGCAGACTAAGGACATGGACTACTGGAACTATGTCCTGTGGTCTGATGAGACCAAGATAAACTTATTTGGTTCAGATGATGTCAAGCGTTTGGCGGCAACCAGGTGAGGAGTACACAGACAAGTGTGTCTTGCCTACAGCCAAGCATGGTGATGGAACAGTTCATTGAGGGAACCATTAATGCAAACATGTACTGTGACATACTGAATAAAAGCATGATCCCCTTCTTTCGGAGACTGGGCCGCAGGGCAGTATGCCAACATAACGACCCCAAAAACACCTCCAAGATGACCACTGCCTTGCTAAAGAAGCTGAGGGTAAAGGTGTTGGACTGGCCAAGCATGTCTCTAGACCTATTGAGCATCTGTGGAATGGAAAGTAGAAGACTCCAGTGGCAAACTGTGAAGCTCTGGTGAACTCCATGCCCAAGAGGGTTAAGGCAGTGCTGGAAAATAAATAGTGTCCACACAAAATAGACACTTTGGGCACAATTCTGACATTTTTACTCACTTTTGTTGGCAGCGGTTTAGACAATAAAGGCTGTGTGTTGTTATTTTGAGGGGACGGCAAATATACACTGTTATACAAGCTGTACAGTCAGTACTTTACATTGTAGCAAAGTGTAATTTCTTCAGTATTGTCACATGTAAAGATATAATAAAATATTTACAAAAATGTGAGGGGTGTACTCACTTTTGTTAGATACTGTATATGAGCCCGAATTTTCTTGAGATCCACGTAGAGTTGAACATAAGCTACATTGTGAGCCCATACATGTAGGACGCAAACCTCCTGTGCGTGCATGCGTTAATTTTTGCTAGTAAAAACGTAAAGAATTCCCCCTTTTACTGTATGCTTTCCCCATATGTTAACCCACTTTAAATCTCAACTCTATAATTGCATTAGATTCCATTATACTAGATTCATCACATTAATTACCTTATTGCCAGTTTCTTTCCTCTATACGCTAATAATTGTGAAATCACATTTAAATGAATTTCTACAGGCATATTTATAAACAAAACAGCCCAGGCTTGCTCTGTGTAATCCCAAATGACCCTTGGACAATGATTTTGCATCAACAACAAAATCAAATTTGCAAACTTTAATTATTTCTTCAACACAACCCTAATGCTGCAAACCCTCAATTTACACATTGTAAAGTGCAGCAAAGCATATTAACAGCTCTAAAATTACTGCAACAAGCACACAAACACCATGTACCTGAAAGTACACCAATACACTAAAGGATGCTGTAGATACTACTTATAACCATGTTCCTAACACTTTGACCTCTAATTCGGTTCCATGAGGATTTGACTGTGCGATGCCCATAAAATGATTTGATTCAGTTGAAAAGTCAGGATCCCTGGTCAGATTACATTTAGACGAGGTAACCCATGAAATTATGCTTGCTGGAGCCATAAAATGTTTTTGTGCATCAGGAGATTCCCAGTAACATCAGTTGAAATCAGGTCACTTTCCATTAACAGCTATTGTGTGCGAAGAAAACAGACTCCTTTCCTTAAAGCATTCTGGGCCTAACTAGAAGTAGCTGACAACCAACATCCATCAATGTTCGTTATGCTCCTGGCATTATTATTGAGGGGCTTTTATCATTTTAAATTTTTCACTGAAATCAACAGAAACACATGAAGTGCGCATCAATACATGTCAACGTGATTTGAGGTTCACTTTTATTTGCACCAACTTCCAATGCAAAGTTAACTGCAACATGTACCACATGACATTATTTTTTCATTACCACTGATTAAAATGGAGAGAGGTAAAAAAAAAAAACCCACACACACACACACACACACACACACACACCAACATCACTGCTGTTAAAGCATATAAAAAAAAAAAAATTGTTACATATTTCAGTTTTCTAGTTCTTGGATGCGTTGGCTGAATTTATCCTCTTTACAAGCTTATTTCCCTTTTATTTTCACTGGCAATTATGCCTGCAACACATTTCTAGTCCTAGGATGATAGGCTACTCGCCCTTCTGTATCAGGACAAGAAACAGGATAGGACTACGAACAACCGCTGTCCATAACAGAGGGGAGTGGTTACGTTGTCTTCAGAAACAGATACCATCAATGTAATCTATAACAGTCAGCATAGAAAAGTATCAGCGGACAAGATTTCTGACAAGATCAATAAGGGTGTTTTAAACTTGAGACAAACTAAACAAAACACTTTTAGGCTTGGTTCACACTACGGTGCGATTAACTGTGAAACTTTCCCAGGAGACTTCCAAGTGACTTGAGTCTACTTTGAGGCACAAGTCTTATAGAAATCACCAGTACAGGAACCTTTTCTAAAGTCAGAGCAACTTCAGTAGTGCCAAGACAGCTCTCATAGACTAAGATCGAATTTTACACAACTTGGGATTTCACAAATCAGGTCCCAAGTCGCAGCAGTGTGAACCGAGCCTAAAATGTTAACGTGGTTAAAGTGGAGTTGCAACCATAAATATAACATTACATCAGTAGTTTTAAAAAAATGTCATTAGTCCTTTAGGAATTTTTTTTTTTAGAAAAGTGTTGTTGCTAGGCAGAATAGTTAATCTTCCCTCTTCCTGCCCCTAGGTGCTTAAGCTTCCTAACCTACACCGCACAGACTCCTGGGAATGAAGTGGGTGTAACTTTCCAGGAGTCTGTGCACTCCCCAGTCTCGAAGAATCATGTGACTTGGACAGTACAGGTGCTGAAACCTGATCTGAAACCTATTACACTGCTTGTGCAGCACTGAGCATGTGCGAGATCTGCAAGGGTGAAATCCAGGAAGTCATACAGTCTGGTTTCATGATGCCCACACTTAAGATGGCCCCAGTCAATTTCTATTTTATAAAGTGTCTAAATGCTGTAACAACCAAACAAAACGGACCTTAGTTTACAGACTAACTTTACTAGAATACATTAAGCTTGTGTATTACAGGGGTATTTATATTTAAAAAGTGAAATTGTGGCCGGAACTCCGCTTTAAATGCTTCGTGCTTCAAGAAACAAAATCAGACAGAAGACACAAATTGCTACAGATTACTATTACAGCCTCTTTACCAACCAATGCTTCCATATTTGTTCCCCCCTACAACCCACCCCAACCCTAGGACTGGCAGCTCTGACTTCATGCACCCTTAAGTGTGGTACACACGATGAGATTATCGGATGAACGATCGTCTTTTTGCATGCTAGTCTCCATATGGAAAATGAAGCGGTTACTAAAATTATGAAAATTTTCAAATGAAAGAATAAAAATTTGGAAGTGATCTAATGTAACTGTACGGATTAAACTAAAATCATACAATCTGGTATCGTACTATAAAATTTTACATGCTTGTCCCAACGGGTAATTTCACACGACCTGTGAAAATATCCTCGATCAGAGCTTGAAAGCTGTGTACCAAGGATCAGATTATCGTACAGTTGCTTCAAAAGCGGTATTTTTTCATATGATTTTCAGATAGAGTGTACTAGGCTTTAGAGATAGGAATAAAGCATACCGTACATACTCGAATATAATCACTTTTTTTTGCATTTTTTTGTGTGTTGAAAATGCCCCCCTCGGCTTATACTAGAGTCACCTTTTTGCGCCTGATCTTGCCCCGATTGTTGTCCGGGGGACCTACGGCTGGGGAGCACCAATTTTACAAAGCTGGGCACCCCTTCCATAGACTCCCATGTTAAGCGGTAATTTCTCCGGTAATTTTGGGGACCCGGTACCAGCCGTTCATAGGTCCCCTGAACCCGAAACTTGTCACACATGTAGCCTCATTTCTCCTCTAAAAACGTGCAAAGTTTGTCTAGGGGAACCTACGGCTGGGGAGACCCAATTTTTAAAAACAGGGCACCCCTTCCATAGACTCCCATGTTAAACGTCAGTCTAGGCATGGGCACAGTGAGGCAGGCACATGGACATAGTGAGTCACACTGAGGCATGCAGATGGACGCCCTAGGCTTATACTCAAGTTAATATGTTTTCCCATTTTTTTGTGGTAAAATTAGGTGCCTTGGCTTATACTCAGGGCTCAAGTCCTGCGGGAACGCGTGGAAACGGAGTTCCTGCACTTTTTTCACAGCAGGAACGCAGTTCCCTTTGCAGGACTAGAGCAGCCGAGCCGCCCGAGTCAATCCTTCACCAAGCGGCGATGCCCGGCTCGAGTCACTGTCAGGGGCAGGCAAAGTTATCGCGGGATTTAGAAAGAACTTCTTTCTAAATCCCGCGATAACTTGCGGCAGACCTCCGCAATGTCTCCTGGGAAAAGCACAAAGACAAAAGCTCCCAGGAGACATTGCTGCATTGAGGAAGTGACTATATACCCGCACACTACCCGATGAATCCATATACAGGAAGCGCCCAGTAACAAAGGATTACTAAGGTACAGTGGATCGAAAAAAAAACAAAAAAACATGTGGTTTAGTAATTATGCATATGAGCGTATCATTTTATTTTTTTGGTGGGGGAGTGGATCTTGGGTGGGAGTTCCCACACTTTTTTCCTCGGGACTTGACCCCTGCTTATAATCGAGTATATACGGTACATACCCCTTGCTCCTGTACTATATATGGCAGGGTGGGATAAGGGAAGAATAGGTTGCAAGGCAGCACAGTATTTAGACAACAGGCTGTCCTCAATACACCTGAAGGACGACAAGTTCCTCCTCTGTTTTATGTGCTCATTTCAGTAAAAAGGATTGAGAGAATGCACTAGAGGCAGCATTCCGTCTCTGTCCTTTAGGAATAGGCTAAATAAAGACTGTATTGTGCGTATCACTAGATGAGAAGAAAAAAAATATATAGTGTCACATTTCATGATCAAAGAGCCTTTGGTCTCTTCTGTACCCCCTTTCTCCAGCAGTTTTCTTGCTGAATTTAGACACGAATGTTTAGGAGGTAAAAAAAATTGAATTAAAAAAAAAAAAAAAGCAAAAAGTCATTCTAATATCAACATTTTTAGAACTGATGGTACCCTTTAATCCTGCTGCCATAAGCTTTGTCCCACTAGTGTCATAGTACAGCCCTGTTGAGAGGAAGAGTATAAATCGTCTGTTTATTATTCATAAACGTGCATTTGTGAATGAATCACAGGTACATGTTAGCTTTATTCTACAATGCAATTAAGTGCAGACTTGTGCTACCAACAGAAATTACATTGCATTACCCAACCTTTCTTTGTTTCCAGAGGGCTTAACGTTTGACTTCGGCTCCAAATCAAACAGAGCTGCGAGACTTATCCTATCCATGTTTCCGTGAAGTCCTGCAGAGTTTGTAAAGCTGTACAAAGCTTTGCGCAGTGAGAATGAGAAGACCTTCTCTGACACTGCATTAACATGTTACTACAAGAAAAAAGGGGCAAACTTTACAAAGGGACATCATTCTATAAGCAGCAAAAGATTAGACTTTATTTTTGTGCTTCAAACAAGAACATGCTGTAGGAGGCTCTACTAACAAGGGTATATTTAGTTAATGTTCTTTTGCTGATCACTGGGCACTACTAGATGCCATTGTCCAGTACTTGAGATCCTGGCAGCATCAGGCAATCTGATTTTATCAAGTTTTTTTTTTTTTTACTTAATAGGTCTGTTCAAAAGGAACTAGTACTGTAGTGTGTGTGTGTGTGTCAAAAAAAAAAAAAAATGAAAATCATTTATCATTTTCCTTCCACTTCACATGTGCTACTTTGTGTTGGTCCATTATATAAAATCCCAATAAAATACACACTTATAGTTTTTGGTTGTAACTTGACAAAATGTGGAAAATTTCAAAGGGCATAAACACTTTTTCAAGGCATTGTAACAGATACAACACAAAATGTAGGATTTCCGATTGCCGTCTACAGTGCCTATATCAGTCTTGATACCACAGGAAAAAAAAAAAGAATTTAGCAAGAAAATAAAAGACAAAAATCACAACAAATTGGTTCTGCAAGACTCATTAACACATGTTGTAATTTTCAAGAATTCAAAGTACTGAAAAAAATAGGAATTTCAAAACATATTACGATTCAGCTATCTAATGGGAACAGATACAAGATGAATTTTACATGGCAATGGGTGGTAAAATAACTAAGCTCTGGGATATTCTGTGGTGTAGATGCTCTAACAATACAGTCAGTGCTGCTCCACTGCAGATGGCATGCCCCAATGAACAATATCGCTATTACAACTTGTTAAGCAATTCTTCATGATAAAGTGCCTTGAATAAAACCAGTGTGCTGTAACTGAGCACCTCATTTCCAAGCTGTAGCTATAGTTTCTAGGGTAAGAAAAGCAGACACGCTTGGTTTCAACAGTAGTTATTTACTGGAAATAAACGTTTTGTTCATCAGTTAGGTTCCGTGTTAAAAAAACATTCAACCAAAATAATGCTAATATGTTAGAATAAAGATAGATAACTAGTGAAAAGTTAAGAGCGGTCCATTGCAATCATATTATGTTACACCTATAATAGCAAGGTAAACCTGGAAAATATTAGACTGAACAAGACACTGGCACAGTTGATGCTCAGTAAAGATATTCATGTGTAGAGCGAAGTCTCTCAAAATATTGATTTATTTCAAAAAGCTTTGGATCTGCAATAGTTGTGATATTTCTAAAAGTAGAGCAATTTTAGCCAAGGTCTTCAAAATGACAGGGTTTGGTGTAAATATCCAGGCATGTCAAAAACAAAAGTTATGAATCAGTGCCATTCACCACACCAACATACGCATCTAAAGCCCTGTTACACACGGGACAGAATCTCGTCAGGAAAAAAACGTTGTTTTTCCTGACAAGATTCTTTGCAAGAATCTCTTGCCACCCGAGTGTACAGACAGTCCATTTAAAAGAACCACCGTTCTTTTGAATGGCAAGAACGCGGTGACGCCATTGCGCATGATGAGCATGTGCTTGTCACATTCGATGCCGTCACCGTCATCTTGCTGCACCCTACCTATGCCTTGGAAGCTACCGCGCATGTGTTAAAGTCATTTCGAGCATGCGCGGGTTTCCACGGCAACAGGCAAGTATACACACTGAAAAACACTGCCGAGAATCACAACGAGAAAATAGAGAGCAGGTTCTCTATTTTTCTTGTTGAGATTTTAGGCAGTTTTCCTGACGAGAAACCTGAAAGCCTCGTACACACGCACGGTATACTTGGCAAGAAAGCTCTGCCAGCAGTTTTCTTGCGGGTTCTTGCTGAGTAAACCGAGCATGTGTACGAGGCTTAAGAGAGAACAGTATTGTAACCCTAATAAAACCAACTGTTTTAAAGGCAAATTCATTATTTAGAACAGGGGTCTCCAAACTTTTCAAACAAAGGGCCAGTTTATTTTCCTTCAGACTTTAGGGGGGCCGGATTGTGGCCAACAGGGGCAGAAAATGTAATGGGCCCATCATCAGTGAGAATAAATATGGCCTCAGGGTTGGTGGTCAATAGAAGTGGTGCCCCTATTAGTAGGAGGAATAGTATCCCATCATTGGTATCCATAGAAGAAAAATGCCCCATTGTTGGTGTGAGCGGGAGGAATAGTGTCCCAAGGGCCGGATAAAGGCTACCAAAGGGCCACATCTGACCCTGGGGCCGCAGTTTGGAGACCCCTGATTTAGAAGATTTAAATAGTTTGATAAAGCCATCAATACCAAAGTTAAAGTGGGCCAAGCCTTATCTCTGAAACAGAAGCCAATCATATGGCATTTCCAGTACACATTCTGCATCTTCCTTTTTGCCTATGCTCATTTTTTCATCCATTGCAGTGTGTCCCTATGGAACAGCTCCTCCTATTACTAGACTCCACCACCTACCGATGACATCAGTGTAACACAGAAATCAAGAGGCGCAGAGTGCCTAGGCGTGGTCACATAAGTTCCACTCATTCTAATCAGAAATCTGGTAAATCTGGTAAATGTACACGTTTCATACACAAATAATGCTGCACCACCCATTATCAATATATCTCATGTGATCAGCTGTGTAAGTGTTCCCAGCATTGATCCCCTGAGGAAGTCACATGACCATGAGACACCACTAGGGCAGAGCTGGGTGACATGATTGACACCCAAAACCGGAGGAGACACAGGAGGCACAGCTTTGCTGTAAGATTAATAAGCCTGTTCGCATTTAAAGTAGTTCTAAAAGGCAGATTTTTTTTTATCTTAATGCATTAAGATAAAAACACATTCTGTGTGCAGCAGCCCCCACTGCTCCCATAATATTTACATGAACCCCCATTTTGATCCAGCGATGTTGCACAAGAGCCTCGACTGTCCAGTACTCTCCATCCTCACTGGCTAAGACAGCAGTCAAAGTCAGTGAGCCAATTAGGAGAGAGGGGGGTTGAATGGACACACAGGGCAGTGGCCCGGCTGCCCCCAAAGTAAGCTGCTTGTTGCGGGGGCACTCGACATGGAGGGGCCAGGAGCACCGGCAAGGGACCCGAGAACAGGAGACTCTGGGCTGCTCTGTGCAAAACAATTTCACAGGGTAGGTACATTTAACATGTTTGTTTGTTTTTTTTAACCACTTGCCACCCAGGTCAAAACTGACATTTCTCTCCTACATGTAAAATAAAATTTTGCTAGAAAATTACATAGAACCCCCAAAAAATTATATATATGCAAAGACCATAGAGAATACAATGGCAGTTGTTACAATTTTTTATCTTGCATGGTATTTGCACAGCAATTTTTCGAACACTTTTTTTTTGGGGGGGGGGGGGACAGTTTTGTACTTAAAGGAAAAAAAACAGTAACGTTAGCCCAATGTTTTTGCATAATAAGGAAAACGACGTTACACTGAGTAAATAGATACATGTCATGCTTCAAAATTGCACACGCTCGTAGAATGGCGCCAAACTTAAAATACCTAAAAATACCCATAGGCAACGCTTTCAACTTTTTTTTATTGGTTACACATTTTGAGTTAGAGAAGGAGGTCTAGGGCTATTTTTTTTTTTTTAGGTTGACACTTTTTAAAAATATATATTTTTTCTTATTACAAGGAACGAAAACATCCCTTGTAATTGGAATATGGCACGATTGGTCCTCTTTACAGTGAGATATGGGGTCAATAAGACTCCACATCTCACCACTAGGCTGGGAAGCCTGAAATAAAAATAATAAAACGATCACGGCTTCCTAGCCGAGGAAACGCTGATTGTTTGAATGCACAGGCTGGGCGTGATGTCATAACATTCCGCCCGGCCTATGGCAACCATCTGGTCCGCTGAAAATCTTGATGGTAAACATCCGGGGACAGCGGATCCCGTCTCCAACTCACCGAGCGTAGCAGTGAGTCGGTAGAAGCACCAGAGGGACGCTCCCTCTCGCCGCCCGTAAGAACGATCAAGCAGCGGAACAGCTGCTATGATCTTTCTCATGGTGTAGGGAATTGCCGGCTGAAAAAAACAATATCTGAATGCTATACCCACACAAAGTCAAGGACGTCATATGATGGCGGAAAATTCGGGAATTTCATGTGACAAGAACTCCATAAGAGACTGTTGCCATGTGGATTTATTGTTATTTTATTTCAGGGTTGTTTAATTTTATTCATGAGCACATGATTTATCACATGAAATACATTAATAGGCAGCATTATGAATATATTTTGAGAACACCATGTTTGCAGCCACAGATCCACATTTTTGTGCGTCACATTTTTGTTTTTATTTTATTTTGACACAGTTTGTTCATTTCATTCTACGAGCCGGTTCACACTTAGGCGGCACGACTTCGGGGGCGACTCCACAAGGCGTCCTGAAGACGACTTCAGAGGCGACCTGCAAAATGACCTCTGTATAGAAGTCAATGTAGGTCGCCCCGAGCCGACCGCAAAGTCATACAAGAACCTTTTTCTAAGTTGGAGTGACATGCGCCACTCTTATTAGAACGGTTCTATTGCATAGAATGGGACGCGACTCGTCAGGCGGCTGAGCCGCCTGACGAGTCACCCCAGTGCAAACCGTCTCTAATTTTCACAGTTTTTCACCGTTTACAATAACACAGTAATTGACCGCATTCCAATTTATGTTATCATTGGAGGGGGAATGTCACCACATAGGTATTTTGTAGACCTTTTATTGATTTGTATTGCCAATTTAAACTGTGCTAATGATATCCTATTTTTTTTCTCCTGCCAGCACCCCGATTGATAGCATCATCTAAGCATAGGCAAGTCACTTGACTGAAGCTCCAGTGTGCTTTTTAAAGACTGATTGTTGTACAGTACAGTTGGAAGCTGCCTTGGACTGAGCCCTTAACCGTCAAAGTACTTTTATTAGATAGAGTCATAGATGGCTAGAGAGACATTTTTTTTCCTTGCAACAATACAAAAAAACATACTAATTATTCATCTGAAGCTATTCTAACTTTTCACCATGCCAGTGTATATTCAGACACATATTTATGAGTTAAATAGTCTGTTACATTGGGTAACAAAAGAACATTTGAATGCAAAAAATGCTTTAAGAATACTCTAGCTATGTTTCCAGCAACCTTGCAATAACACAATTGTTCCATTAAATATAAAAACAGTACGAGAAAAATATCCCCCCTAATGGGGCGAACTAAAAAGACTTTGGTAGAGGTCTATAATGTTGTAAGCCAATCAGGTTGGAGAGTAGTATGCCTTTTTTAATTTGCCATCATCTAGCAGCCTTGGCTCAGTACCGCAGCACAGAATGTCACTAAAATATCATTAAGTAATGCATTAAGTACCATCCTTCCCTGACAGAACGAAGGAGGAAGGGCCTATGATATCACCAGCCATAAGAATCTTGGAAAATAGGGATTCTATACAATTTTTTTTTTTTTTCAGTTAGTTTTTTCAAAGCACATTGTGAACTAGTAAGAATTTACTTTAAATCTGTGTTGCTCCAGACAGGATTCAAAGCAAACACTTGTTTTTTTTTTACTTTGAGTTTTAGAGAGCTTTATTATACCCCTTTATGTTGGCCACTTAAAGAACAGGACATCTTAAAGTGGGCAAAGCTGAAAAGGGGATGTTCTATACAATTTTTATAAAATGTTCAGGGACCGCATACAAGATATGGGGGCGAGGGGGTCGTGAAAAGTTGGGGTTACATTTTAGGCAATACTTGTAGGTTACTTGGATGAAACAAACCCTTGCGCTTAGTTAATAATCACAGGATTGCTGCAACTAATGTATCCTGAATACTGGACCCAATGCTCCATTTAAAGCGTGCACTGTCCCTTTAAGTGAAACGTGTGCAATTCACTAATTCTGGCCAAACATATTGGTGCCCATAATCCATAAAATAATGAATACAACGTTACTCATACTTTTAGAAAATGTGCAACAAAAGTGAAAAAAAAAAGAATTGTTCTTATTGGGAAACATCTCAACTTTACCTATAATAAACTCCACGTTCACTTTTTAAGGAATTCTTAAGGCGTCAGCATACAAAAGACATTTTGGACCTGTTCATGCTCCCAACTTTGTGTGAACAGTTTGCGGATGGCCCCTTCATGTTCCAATAGGATTGCACACCATAAAGACATGGACAAGCAAGTTTGGGATGGAGGAACTTGACTGACCTGCAAAGAGTCTTGACCTCAAACCCGATAGAACACAGTTAGGATGAATTTAAGTGGAGACCTTCTCATCCAACATTAATGCCTGACCTCACAAATGCACTTCTGGAAGAATGGTCAAACATTCCCATAGACACACTCCTAAACCTTGTGGACAGCCTTCCCCGAAGAGATGAAGCTGTGGGCCAACTCAATATTGAACCCTACGGACTAAGACTGGGATGCCACTAAAGTGCATGTGTAAAGGCAGGCGTCCCAATACTTTTGGTAATATAGTGTGTCTATATTCTGCCTTTTATTATATTTGGAAACATTTTTATTTATTTATATATATAATTTTATTTGTGTTTTATAAATTGCACCAAGGAATATACACATATATATATATACACATATATATATATACACATATATATATATATACACATATATATATATATACACATATATATATATACACATATATATATATATATACACATATATATATATATATACACATATATATATATATACACACATATATATATATATACACACATATATATATATATACACATATATATATATATACACACATATATATATACACACATATATATATATACACATATATATATATATACACATATATATATATATACACATATATATATATACACATATATATATATATACACATATATATATATATACACATATATATATATACACATATATATATATACACATATATATATATACACATATATATATATATATACACATATACATATATACACATATATATATATACATACATATATACACATATATATACACATATATATATATATATATATATATACACACACACACACACACACACACACAAATATTTGGGTTTTGTATTCTTAAAATTTCTGATGTGGGATAATCGATTGTATATACATGGAACCACCAGATGGTGCAGTCTCTTTCAGAGGCCAGTTGAAACATTGAAAAGTTACCCTTACTCCTTTGTATATTTTTTTCATATATTAATCATTTTTCAATTACATTTTTTTGTACATTTTATTTAGCCATATTTTGGGGAGCAAAATGACAGCTATATTACCTTTTGGCGTTTGTCAACACCTCCCCCTGTGTTCACATATCCTTTCCGACATCTCACATTAATCTCTTCTCCCAGTTTGTGCTTTATATATGCGATTGCTGGTAAGCGGCATTTGGAACATAGGTCGTGGCATGCTTTTCTTATGTGAGGATCTTACCATCACATTCCATTGATGAGATTACGGAGTCACCCGGGGTCTGACAGTTCCAACGCCGACCTTTCTTTGGGATGCAAAAAGTGGATTTGATCTCTGTTATTTGAGATCACTTCAGTCTGGCAAGAGGCCCTTTTGCTCAAGGAGCAATTTTAGCACTAGAGCACTTTTTCTTTGGATGTTTATGAGCATGTAGCATTTATATTAATTCACATACAAATTATGGACTATATGTTTACATCAACTTTACAATTACTTGTAGGTGCCTTGCTGCTCCCAGGCTGTAATTGGATAGTGAAGGAGCAGTAGCACATTAATGAGCTTATTTCCCTTGTCTGTCATGTCAGCACATGTGCACTGCATCACACCAAACTGGTGCACAATGCTGATCCCTCTCTCTCAGACTGAGTGCAGTTAAATAGGGATTTACAAGAAACAAAGTCCAAATCATTCATGTACATAAACTAATTTCAATTAAAAATACCTGTATTGTAATTAATTGCATACATACAGTAAGTGAATTAAACATTTTATCAGCGTGGATATCAGTTTTAATAAAACTCAATGTTTTTGAATCTCTTTTATATGCTTGCAATTTTTTTAAACAAGTTATTTATTGGTGTAATGCCAATATGTGGCACCTATATTAAACATTTTCATACTGAGGGTACATAAACAATGAACATCCAAGTAAATGGCTTATTTGCTGCTATAAAAATGCATTTTAATGAAAGTTACATTGATGACCCTCAACATATGGAAATTTGCCAAACTGATAAAAGGCTTTTTTGATTTCTAACAAAAACGTTTGTGTCAGTGAAGAAAATAAGCTTTCTGATCATTTTCAAAATCCCATCCACTACTACACAAGAAAAGAACGGAGCTATGCCAAAGCATGCTGAAATGTCAATAATCTAGATTAATGAATTGCACACCTCTTAACCTTACATGAACTTTTAACACAACATATGCAAGTAAAAGACACATCTGTCAAACCCTCAGTTACACAGGCAATTCATTACACACACACACACACACACACACACACGTTTTAGATAAACCTGCAAGTGTATTTTTCCATATATTTCTTTTTATATCAGCCTAACAAAATAAACATAACAACTTATAGTGCATCCCTATTTGTCATCTGTGTGTCTATTGGGGAGATTCATCCCTCTGTTAGTACTGGTGACCAGTACAGGAGATGAGGGGAAATCTTTGAATGGGAACATCTATTTCGGGGGAGACCCGATTTGGGGACCACAGCCTAATAAAATAAATTTCTGAGATGGGAAAGAGGGACACCATTTAATGCAATGTATGCAGGCAAAGGACATACCCCAAGTTAGGCAGATTGTAAAGAATGAATATGAAGAACATGATTGGGTAAATCCACAAGTCCTTTTTATAAATAAAGTGGTTGTAAACCTCAGACATGAAATATGAACAAAGCATATCCCTCTATAGTGTGTACTTGTCTAAATTAAAGAGCATCACGTGTCATTTCTGCCTACTGATCGTTCCTCTATCAGCATTTATTACTTATGACAAGTTTTCCTGACTCCAAGAGAAAAAAGGTGACAAGGGAAGAAACTCCTGTTCTTGTGTGCTGTGTGAAGGGGGTGTGCTCATTCCCTCCAATCAGCTTTTAGAGCTCTCCTTGCTGAGCTCTGCAGAGTGCAATTCTAACTTTCTGCCCTGTCTTTTCTGACAGCTCAGATAAGCTTTATAAATTCAAGGCTTTGAGGCTCTGTTCACACTGGATGCCGATTAGGCTCCCAGCAGGGGTCCAGTGCATCCTGGGCCACCATTTCAGGTCAGATTTGAGCCTGAATTTTGGGCTGAATTTAGGCCTGAAACAGACCAAAAATACACCCAGGTCTTTTGTGCAAATTCGCACTGGAGCCGCATTGGAGATATGTAAACCGGCTCTATTCTCCTGCTATTGCAAATTGGATGTAGGGATCCCGCATCCAATTCGCAATAGTGGGTACCTGGCCTGAACAGATGTAGAGGAGGATTGCGGATAAACAGGTAAAACTTATGTAGGAGGAAGAAAAATTAAAGGATAAAAAGCTTATCATATATAAAAATGTTGTGGTTAAATAATGCATTGTTTAAAAAGGCCTTTACCTGTACACCAAAAAGAGGGACAAAAATGGGGGGAGAAAAAGAGGCAGAGGTATTTAATTTGAAAAGGACAGTCAATCAAACAACTGGGCGCTATTATAGAAAGGCAATAAACTGGTGAAGCTTTTTTCCATCCAAGGTTCCTACAGATGTTGCTAAAGATTCCTTAAGAAACAATTCTTAAAAAAAAACAGACACACACACAGACACACACAGACACACACAGACACACACAGACACACACAGACACACACAGACACACATTTTCAATGCTGTCTAAAAGATTGTTGGGTAGAGAGATTTGCCCAATGTAGGGTGGTCCTTCTACCAACTGCTACAATGACCACCAATATAAGAAGACACTTTTCAACTAACCAACGACAGAGGGTAATTTTCCACTCAGTACCAATATAAGAAGGCTATAAAGTTTAAAAATATTCTGAACATATTAATTTCACAATTACTAAAAATATTTTGTCTTACAATGAAAGGGTGTTAGGCAGGGCCGCTGTTAGAAATCACAGGGCCCCGTACAGCCTTCCCGACGGGGCCCCCTTTAACCCCGCCCTCGACCCCACCAGGCTCCTCCCCTGACCCAACCTCTGCAGATTTGTCACCGTTTACATATGCACGCATTCTGTGTCCCAGGAACTAGATGTTGCTGCTCACATCTTAAATGGGACCCCTGATTGCATGGGAGAGCCCAGTAAAGGTGATGGAGGGATGGTGGTGGAACCCCCTTCTACTGCCTTTAAAAGTAATCCAGGCCTTAGCCAATAGGATTACTTTTACTTTGTGCAGACTCATTGAGGCTAGAATATGATATCTTGATCATTGCTGCAGCAATGATCAAGATATCACCCTTCCAATCCAGCAATGTAACAGTATGTTGCTGGACTGGAAGCGGTTAAAGGGGGTGGTTGGGGGGCATGTTTACTGCCCCCCCACCCAAACACAAGTGTAGAGTAACATCTCAATGTGTCTGATTATTAGCATTATGAAAATTACTCAAGCAGCACAGTCAGCATGTGCTCTGTCATGGATCTCAGTGACCAGGGCTGTGGAGTCGGTAGATAAATGTTCCGACTCCTCAGTTTTATGTACTTCCGACTCAGACTCCGACTCCTCGACTCAGACTCCTCTGTATTAATATGCAAATGTATTTTATACATTCCTTGAGGGAAAGAAACGCAACCTACCACCAGTGTCATCTTAAGAGCATTATAGGCCCCCGGGCAATACAGTGCACTGGGGCCCTGTCTACACAATTACGCACGAGAATTACTGACAAAAATCATAAAATTTACTGGCAGAACCACATTTACTGCCACTGCAAAAAAAGTACCTAAAATTACAGTTTTCAGTGCCCAACAATGCAAATGTCAGTATTTAAACTATAAACATATAGCTAGTGCTATTAGAAATGTGTTTAAGTTAAACAAAAGTAAAAAAAAAAAAAATGTCTTCATTGACATGAAGGTCAGGTTACTATAACCCAGCCAGCACAGAGTTTCCTCTTACATCAGAGTCTGCAGGATTCCCCCTTACAGTGAAAGGGAACTCTTATGTAAAGGGGAACGCTGCAGATCATGATCTAAGGGGGGAACTCCGATGTGGAGGGGGGCTATGGTGACCAGAGACAACCTTATATCAGAGTCCACTGCTTTCTCTTTCCCACTTACATCAGGGTCCGCAGACTGAGTTCCCCCTTGCATTGTAAGGGGGAATCCTGCAGACTCTGATGTGGGGGGTACTCTGGTGACCAGAGACCACCTTCCTTCGATTAAATACACGAAGGTAAGGGGGGGTCACTAATATAGGAGGGGGAACCTTTATATCAGTGCCCCCTTACATTTTTGCATTCACTCCCCCCTTACATCAGCAACCCCCCGCACTCGTGGAGGACCGGATCTTCTCTGTGATTTCCGCGAACTGGGCATGGGCAGTTCTAACCCGTCACTCTCCATAATTTTTTACTGGGGTTGCTGGGCAGCCGGTGGGGCCCCCCAGGCAAGCGGGGCCCCCGGGAAACTGCCCAGCGTGCCCAATGGAAAAGATGGCCCTGGCAACCACAGGACTACTGGCTGGGAAGCCAACAGTCTACTGTATTGCACAGTTTAAGCAAAAGACAAACACAATGAAAACAAAGTTTTATAAAAAAAAAAATATTAATCAATCAAGTGGCTGGATAGTAGCAGCAGGCATAAACATCAGGAACAGGATCTTTACCAGTTCAAAAATACAAACCACATTATTTGGTTGTTTTAGAACAAAAACAAAGCTTATCTATAATGAACCAAAAACAAAATCTGTAAAACCTAGAAATGGTTTATATTAATCTTGAAATGTAGTTATAGGCTTAGCAAATGCAAATCAATTCAATGTAGAGTTCCAAGGAAGAGAATTGCCTCTGCCAGATCCTCTTTCATAGAGGCTCTTAAGTCAGACTTTATTATTTTTAGGGCTGAAAATAATCTTTCGACACTGACTTGGGTGGGTGGCATTGCAGTAACTATTCTGGCCACATCACTAACGATCTCTGGATAAACAAGGATGGCTTCTTCAACAGTAAGTTTTGATGAGCGATCATACTTTTCAACTTCTTTTAGTGTTTTATAAAACTCCTGTTGGAATTTTTTTTTTAATTCCAATCTAAATTTAGTAGGAGTCGGAGTCGGTGCATTGTTTGCCGACTCCAGGTACCCCAAATTTCCCCCGACTCCGACTCCTCGACTCAGACTCCACAGCCCTGTCAGTGACACATAGCTTTTGGGTGCTGACTTTGTTAACTTATGGCTGTACTGTGTGTTACAAACCCAGTACAGCCATAACAAAAGTAAGCACCAAACAGCAATAGGACACACTGTAACAGATCCATGACAGAACATATGCTGATTGTGCTGCCTGCATGAGTATCAGAATGCTGATAATCATAACCTGCTATGCTGTATGGTTGCCTAAGTGAGACACAGTGAAGCATTCCATCTTCTGTTTTCCACTCACTGTGTGTAGTGCATGTGCAGCCACGCGTCGCTGTCCTCCAAGTTCTTGCTCCATTTCATTCACTGAGACGCTTGTGTCCTCAGCTGAGTCTCGGCAGTCAGCACCTGATCACGGGAGGCGGGGCTAAGCGGAGCCTCGTAGTATCACTCCGCCAGGGAAGGCAATGGGCAGCGGCAGCCGGGAAAAAAAAAACTAACTAGCAGAAGAGCAATGTACGGTGCAAATTTTTGTACATGCGCCCGAAAAGGGAAAAATAGTCCAAACGCTCGCTCATCTCCTGGGCCCCTCTGTAGACTAGATGGGGCCCGGGAACATTTAATTACAACACCCCCTCCTTCTCTAAGCAAATAGTAGCGGGTATGCCTTCAAAATGTTAACCTACATAAATTAACTGCAAAGTTGCCCGGGCCCCCCTGTGGAGCTGGTGGGGGCCGGGCCCGGTACAACAGGGCTGGCTGTACTGCCCTATCAGCGGCCCTGGTGTTAGGCCCCACTCACACCTGAGTGATTTTATGCTTGAAGCTCTAATACGCTCAAACAAACAAACAAAACAAAAAAAAACCAAGTACTTCACATTATTTTTTTATTAATCTTTATAAAGCTTAATGATCATGTTATTGTACCATGAGCTGTAGATGTAATAATTTAGCTGGGGTTTTGTGAGACATGAAAAATATTTAAAGGGTTCTTGTGTGTTATAAAAGGTTAGGTAAGGCTGTTCTAGCCTGTTGATTGCGTGTATCCTCCTACAGAGGTTTCTTACAGTGGGTATAGAAAATAATCACCCCCCATTTAAAATATGAAAATAAAAATGCGTTGCTTTGCAGCCTAAAATGGAGACACGCAGTGCGTTTTATCCATCTGTATTTACTCAGTGCAACTTCTAACACCCAAATTAAAGATCCAACACCAACATGTCAGAAAAAAAATTAGAATAGAAAGTTCAAAAACAGGATTTACAAAGTTGGAAAAGGGATCACCCACCTCCTAAAAAATAATTAGTGAACTCTCAGGCGTAGCCGATTACCTTCTCAATGGCACACAAAGCCATTTGACTTTCAACTGTGATCAGCTGTGGTCATTGTGATTAGCTCAGCATGAAAAGAGCTTTCCCGAAGCAAAAAATTAGCTATTGGTGGCAAGTCACCGTCAAAAGATCTGCAGGATAAAGTTGTAGACAGGGGATGGATCAAAAAAAAATGCAAAGGCTTTATCAATGCTTAGAGGTACAGTGAGATCTATTAATAAAAAAGTGGAAGGTATTTGGTACAACACAGACCCTTCCCTGGATCATGACTTCGCTCCGAACTTGATTAAAGAGCCAGGAGGTAACTGGTCAGAGGGAATACCAAAAGGCCTACAGCAACTCTGAAGCAGTTGCAGGAATTTATGACAAATGAGAGCAAATATTGCATCTCATTTGGAAACCAAGGACCTAGAGTATGGAGGAAGAATAGAGAGGCAGACACTGCAAGATACTTGAAGTCCAGAGTGAAGTTTCCACAGTCTGTGTTGATTTGGGGAGCCATGTCATCTGCTAGTGTTGGTCCACTGTGTTTCATTAAGTCCAGGGTCAACGCAGCCGTTTACCAGGAGATTTTGGAGCACTTCATGCTTCCTTTCGCAGATGAGCTCTATGGGTATGCAGACTTCATTTTCCAGCAGGACTTGGCACCTGCCCACACTGCCAAAAGCACCAAAACCTGGTTCAATGACCGTCGGATTACTGTGTTGATTGACCAGCAAACTCGCCTGACCTGAACCCCATAGAGAATCTATGGGACATTGCCAAGAGAAAGATGAGAGACACGAGACCGAACAATGCAGAAGAGCTGAAGGCCACTATTGAATCATCCTGGTCTTCCATAACACCTCAGCAGTGCCACAGGCTGATGTTTTCCATGCCACGCCGCATTAAAGCAGTAATTGCTGCAAAAGGGGCCCAAACCAAGTAATGAGTACATATGCATGCTTATACTTTTTCAGAGGTCCGATATTGTTCTATGTACAATCCTTGTTTTATTGATTGCATGTAATATTCAAATTTTCTGAGATTGTAGATTTGGGGTTTTCATGAGCTGTAAGCCATAATCGCCACAATTATGACAAATCACGGCTTGAACCATCTTGCTTTGCATGTAATGAGTCCATCTTATATATTTGTTTCACCTTTTAAGTTGCATTATTGAAATAAATTTATTTTTGCACGATATTCAAATTTTTCGCGTTTATTGTATATATCCACTGTAGTTATAGTTTAGACCACAGCATATACATATATATTCATTAGCATATACCAACTTCTCCACCTTTAGCTGCAGAGGCAGCAGCTGAGGGTGTTCACATGCACACAGTTGCGGGGTAGTTGCAGTGCAGCCCCATTCACCCTCGGTATACCTCCAGTTGCAGCCACAGCATGTGAACACCCTCAGCTGCTGCCTCTGCAGCTAAAGGTGGAGAAGTTGGGGGTGGTAAAAACAGCTCAACCATGTGGTTTTACCGCCCCTATGATATGTGAACAACAAGCCCTTGGTTCACATATTTTTAGCTGCATGTAGGGCAGTCCATTCATTTCTTTACCCACAAAATGCAGAAAAACAAGTCCCAAAACCAAGTTTTTCTAAAGAGCAGAGCATTTGTCTGTCAGGAATGAGCACGATTTTGCGCGTGTTCTGCGACACGCCGTAATGTGACCCAAGCCTTGGACTGGGGTGCCTCAAGACTGAAAATACTTTAAGGGCGCACAGACTAGAAAAAGGTTGAGAAACACTGCTCTAAAATACCATTTCATATCCCATAAACGGAGAGAGACTGTGGCACTTCCTAAATAGCATATGATAATGAATGTTTAATGGGCCAAGTAGTAAGTGAAGTTAAAAGATGCACACATTTCCTTGTCTCTAAACATTTTACTGCCTCCTACCTCTGGCTTACTAGCTGTATAAGCCTATTTTGTCCATCTCTCATATTGCTGCATCCCAATTCTGCAAACATGTTAATAGCACTCTGCCAGCGATGGCACATTAATAACACTTACAGTACTTAGCACCTTACAAAATAACAGCATGAGCAGGCTTGTAAACAGCTGATATGGCAAGAAGACGGGAACGCAACAATTAAAATAAATGAGCAGCTTTTTCATTAGCATATACATATACTGTCAAATAAAAGTGTGTTAACGATCGTAGTTGTTGTGCACTTCTTACAAAAGCTGTCTATGGGAACCGTGATATACCTATGAGGGACAGGTAGGGAATATTTGTGTGTATACCAAGCAGGTACTTTCAGATTTCTCACATTAAACCGACCGAGGAGATGGGAGCAGAGGCTCTACCTGCCACTGCCTGACATTTAATATTCTCTTTAATACTTGACAGTTCGAGAAACAACTGATCCCCCTCTCCCAAGAACACACCAATGTATTTGGCGCTAATAATGCCAACTGTCTGGTCAATAGTTACCTACCAGATTTTCCCTTTCAGTCTTCAACTCCTTTTACAGGGCAAGATTAAGAGATGACTGGCTTTCATTACAGACAAATAAATGAGCCTCAATGTCAACTGTATGAGGTGGGAGGAAGGCACACAAAAGGGTTCTATTGTATCTTGATCTATTGTGAAAATCTTACACCAAACTGTTACATCAACAACACTTTATGCATTGGGCTCAATTCACCCTGATATAATACATGTATTAGCCATAATGACTGTCATTTTAAACCACTGGATTTTTTTTTATCTCTTACTGGCCTTCGTTGTAGAAAATAAATATTGTAATGGTATTAAAAAAAAACAAAGCTTTTTTATTCCATTTTGTCTTTCACATACATTTCTCCAATTGTCAACAACCAAGGTAGCAAAGTACAAGGATAATTGCCTTCTGTGACCTTAATGGGTTGGTTCTCTGTATTAAAATTGTATAGCCAAAGATTGTTAGGCTGGGCTTCTCCTATGGACCACAGAAGTGCAATTTGTTTTGCACTCCTGTGACACGTTTTCAGTCCGCGCGCTGCTGACATCACAGGAATCAGTCCAGGCACCGCATTATCGCGACAATGAAGTGTGGATATGCCCAGTAGTTTATTTAGGTTTTGTGCTGCCCTAGGCCTGACTAGACTTGTGCACCCCTACATTAAATATGACCTGTCAAGGCCACATCCCTTGTGCACCCCTACATTAAATATGACCTGTCAAGGCCACACCCCTTGTGCACCCCTACATTAAATATGACCTGTCAAGGCCACACCTCTTGCTGTTTAAGACTCGCCCTGGAATTTGAGTGGGTAATGAAAATTGAGGTAGTTGCGTGCTAATATGGTATGAAATGTGAAACTTTAAAAAAAAACATACAATAGTTATAGTTTTTTTTACTGCAGCCGTCACTAATGTGCTCCCACAGAAATCAGTAAAAAGCAATATAGGTGTGACAGCGCTGTAAAAGTGAAATAAACAATTACGATGATAAACAGTGATAATGCAATAAAGTCCAAAAACAGTTGGCGCATGAGACAGGTGAGTATGTTTATTAAAAAATCAGCAGCTACAGTTTTAGAAACTGTAGAAACAATTGGAGTTTCTCTTTAAAGGGGTGTTCCAGTCATTTTTTATGTTTATTAAAAATCAGCAGCTACAAAAAGTGTAGCTGCTGGCTTTTAATAAACATACACTCACCTGCTCCACGTTCCAGCGACGCGCCAGCCGGGGCTCCGCTCCTCTCCTCTCCTCTCCTCTCCTCTCCCCCCCCCTCTCCGGCCGGCGTCTTCATTCACTCCGCATGTGCGAGCGTCACTGCGCATGCGCGAGCGGCGCTGCGCCATCTAATTGGACAGGCGGTCACCTGGGACCTGTCACATGTCCCAGGCGATCGCCTACAGAGAGGGGCTGCAGAAAGGCGAATAGTCCAATAGCCTTAGCAGCCCCTCGGCGGAAGGAGGAAGTAGGACAGGAAGTCCCACTCCCCCACCAAAAAAAATACTTACCAAATGTGGCATGTAAGGGGGCGAGGAGTGGATTAAGCGGAAGTTCCACTTTTGGGTGGAACTCCGCTTTAAGTAGTTTATCAAAATTAACTTGGGCAGAGCCGACACCGTTCTATCCACAGAAAACAAGTGTGATGCCAGTTTACAAAAAAAATGTTTTGGGCAAACAGATTTAGGCCCCATTTGCGCAATTCTGTCCACAATTCCGGAATTGGAGCAAAACAGGTTTCATGCTTGCGGTGGCAAATAGCACCCCATGATTATGCAGCATGACAAAACACATGAAAAAAACACACCAAAAACACGCGCTGCCAAAGATGTCTGGCTCTGTGCCAAAATTTGGTACATGAGCTTCTTTGGTGCATTTTTTGGAGCGGAGGGATTAAATTTTAATAGTGCTGCTCAAAAACAGTACCATAAAAACGCTATGTAAATTGCACAGCTGTGCTGTATCAGTTGCTGTGCATACACACGCATGTTTACAAAAGCACCAGTATTACTGCACATCAATAAAAAGGTCCACTATAGTGTTCGGTCTGCTGGCTACAAGTCAGAGAAGACAGTGGGACAGGATGCATTAAGTAGTTTACAAGAGTACCACCAGAATGTGTTGATAAGAAAAAGCGCATCGCAACATTGTTTTGCCATTTGTTTGAAAGCTGAATAAATGCCCAGAAAACACCTACTAGGTGTCATCTATGATACAGCAGCCAATTTTGTTTGGCCCAGGCTTGGATCTGCGGTTATAAAAGCTTGAAATAGGTTTCTTAGAGCCCCAACACTAACTTTACATTATGATGGCACTAAACACAGTATAACTAAAGGCAATTGTTTTGTTTGTTTTGGACGGAGTGGAGAGAGATTAGAACACTTGTCAGTTTGTATTGCTGTCTGTGCTGTTAACCACTTCAGCCCCGGAGGATTTGGCTGCCCAATGGCAACGGGCCATTTTTTGCGATTCAGCACTGCGTTTCTATAACCGACGGTCGTGCCACATGGCACCCAAACAAAATGGACATCCTTTTTTTTCCCCACAAATAGAGCTTTCTTTTGGTGGCATTTTTTCACCTCTGCGTTTTCTTTTTTTGTGCTATTAACATTAAAAAAAAAGCGTACATTTTAAAAAAAAGCAATAGGTTTAACTTTTTGATATAATAAATATCCCCAAAAAATATATATACATTTTTTTCCCCTCAGTTTAGGCTGATATGTATTCTTCTACATAAAAAAATGAGCGTATATTGATTGGTTTACACAAAAGTAATAGCGTCTACAAAATAGGGGATAGTTTTATGGTATTTTTATTTTTTATTAGTAATGGCGGTGATCTGCGATTTTTATTTATCGTGACTGCGCCATTATGGTGGACACTTGACACTATTTTGGGACCATTGGAATTTATACATCGATCAGTGCTATCAAAATGCTGTGTAAATGACACTGACAGGGAAGGGGTTAAACACTAGGGGGCTCTGAAGGGGGTCAAGTGTGTGCTAGGGAGTGATTCTAACTGTGTGGGCTGGGCTACCAGTGACACGACATTGATCACTGCTCCTGATCATATGGAGCAGTAGATCACTGTCCTGTCACTAGACAGAACAGGGAGATGCCTTGTTTACAAAGGCATCTCCCCGTTCTGCCTCTCCGTGACCCGATCGCTGGACACCGGCGGAAAGAGTCCACAGTCACGGAGCATGCACGCGTCCACAATGCTGTGAGTTAAAGGGGACGTACCTGTACGCCCATTTGCCCAGCCGAGCCATTGTGCCGACGTATATCATTGTGTGCTGGTCGGCATGTGGTTAAGATTCACCCTCTCTAGTTGTTCTGTTTACCATCATCATTGAAATGTAAAAGAAAAAGAAATTCAAAAAAATTGTGGGTTGCCTCCAGAAAAGAAGATGAGGGAAAATCTTCCAATGGTGACACTAGTTTTGGTGACCTGGGTGTCCTCAAATAATTCCCTTAATTTGCAGGGATCTCCTCTCACTTCCTGTTTGGTTATGGGACAGGAAATTAAGGAAAATCTCTGCAATGAAACAGATGGCGAAAAAAAAATCTGTTAGGGGTTATAACCCTTCTTTGCTCAATTTAAATAAAAAATAAAGTTTTGCCCATAGTTCTACTTCAACCCACTTAAGGACCCCTTCACGCCGATATACGTCGGCAGAATGGCACGGCTGGGCACAATCATGTACCGGACTCTTTAAGCCCAGCCGTGGGGTCGCAAGCGCACCGGCGCGATCGCGACTCGGTCCGAACCTCCGTGACCGCGCCACCCGATCGCCGCCGGTGTCCCGCGATTGGCAACCGGAGCTCAAGAACGGGGAGAGGTGTGTGTAAACACACCTTCCCCGTTCTTCATTGTGGCAGTGTCCGTGATCGTCTGTTCTCTGTTATAGGGAAAGACGATCACTGACGTCACACGTCCAGCCCCACCCCAGGGGCAGATCCAGAGTCTAGTTTCGGGAGGGGCACTGTCGGAAAATAAAGTGTTGCTTACAGAACTGTACTTAACGTATCACTACAGTCCTAACCTTGTTTAAAACAGTGACATTGTTTTAAAGTGTTGCATGCATTCCAATGCCGGCATCCCATTTATTCCTACCGAGACACACAAGCGCTTTATCCCAATATGACATGCTGGTGCAGGTCCCTGAACGCACCCTGCATGCATTCTGGGACCCGCACGCATGACATATTGGGATATAGCGGCTGTGTGTCTCAGTAGGAATAAATGGGATGCCGGCATTGGGATGCATGTAACACTTTAAGCATCCCCAAGCCAGTAAAAGACAGCCCTGCATGTTAGACGCATGTATGCAGCATGCCCTGTGTGAATGAAGCCTAAAGATACATTTTTCTGTCATTCTATATCATTATTATCATGATAATCACACAATACAGTTGCTGTGGCTCAATGCACCTGTACTGTGTGATTATCATGATAATGATATGTAATTGTAATATGGCACATGGAGGGGTTAATGTACTCACTGATGTATTACTGACCAGTGATAAATTAACCCCTTTGTGCTGCATTAGTGGCAATGTTTAAAAAGGGGTAGCATAAAAGGGGTTAACACTGATAGTGCCACTGACTGTCATTAATGCAGCACAAAGGGGTTAATTGCCACTGGTCAATAATACATAGGTGAGTACATTAACCCCCTCCAGGCTCCATGTGCTATATTACAATTAGCATTGTAAATTATTTAACCCCCCCCCTCCCCCAAAGCAACCACTTCACACATCTAATACAAGGTGTTAAATACGGCATTGATATGTAAATGAGCTACGTTATTACTCACTTGCAGTGCAATGAGCTCTGGCTACAGGTCCTGACTATCGGCAGCATCTTGTCATCAATTCCGCGCTCCCAGCCTCTGAATCGCGACGTCACACCAGCCGGGACTAGGAAGCTCCTGTCGGGTGGAGATCACTCCGCCTGACAGGGAAGTGAAGCAACACTCACACCACTCTGCTGCTACTCTACCAGTGTGTAGCAGCGGTCCTGGTGTCACCACGATCCACACCCCTATAGTGACACTACTGGGCCCCTCTAAATGAACTGATGGGGCCCAGGGAATATATCTTAGGTCACCTGGGAGTCGGGGAAGCAGAAATAGTCCCTGCAGATGATGCCTCGTAACACAAATCTGGCAAGGTGGCGGAGGGAGGAAGCCTTGGAGACTTATTTTCTGGGGGGGGGGGGGCAATTGCCCACGTTGCCCCCCCTGGATCCGCCCCAGCCCCGCCCTCCTACAGTTGAGACACATTAGGTCACACTTAACCCCTACAGTGCCCCCTAGTGGTTTGCTCCTAAACTGCAATTGCTATTTTCACAGTAAACAGTGCATTTTTATAGCACTTTTTGCTTTGAAAATGACAATGGTCCCAAAAATGTGTCGAAATTGTCCGATGTGTCCGCCATAATGTCGCAGTCACGGAAAAAAAAAAAAAAACGCTGATCGCCGCCATTAGTAGTAAAACAAAAATTAATAAAAATGCAATAAAACTATCCCCTATTTTATAAACGCTATAAATTTTGCGCAAACCAATCGATAAACGCTTATTCTTAGGGTTCAACCAATGACACACGGAGGGAGTGTCAGCACCAGCCGAAGTTATGCCATTGGTTAGGGGGCGGCGCAATGCTACTTAACTCCGGGGGATGCACAGGATAAGCACGCTCTTAGAGGAAGTCCGAACGGACGAAACGTCAGAGCGTTGCTATCCAGCATCCCGACCGGAAGTGACGTTTTGCCCTCCACTCGTTGAGGGAACCAGGAAGTAAGCTGCAGGAAGGACATCCAAGCGGTCTTCAGGGGTCCTACTAACAGTGAGAGTGGCACAAACACCCACATGAATTTTATTTTTGCCTGACTATTTCACATATCTGGTTCGCATGTTCTCTTAAGGGGATACGCATTTATATGTTTTTGGGTAACATTAAACATTATCAAAACAATATTGCGCTATGTGGTTTTTCCTTCCCTTATGGAACTGCTATTACCTGGAGAGTGAAAAATTATACGGTGATCAAGGAGATAGAGCGGTATGCTGATTCAATCCACCATCTGACAGTGACATGTTACACTGAAACGCTGTTTTAAAGTAACCATCTGGTGAGTGCTTTCCCCGAAGGGGACCCCATATCCCCCCA
>NC_053492.1:286268937-286271437 GCF_905171775.1 Rana temporaria
TTACGTATATATATATATATATATATATATATATATATATATATATATATATATATATATATATATATATATATATATATATATATATATATATATATATATATATATATATATATATCACAATATTGAGTTGTAAATTAACTCTTTTTAACAATTTTTCTGAATGCGATTTGGCGCCACACTATATATTCCGATGGACACAGCTGTGACAGATCGCGCCAGATGCTTTCCAGAAAGGACATCATATGACGTCCACCCGGAGCAACGAATGTCCTGCCCGGCCATCATATTAAAATAGTCTGGGCGGGAAGTGGCTAAAGAAGAATTCCTGTGAAAAAAAAATTCCCTTCCAGTGGGGCTGTGGATGAGTTTACTGCTCGTTTTTGCCTAGGGCTGAGGAGAGCAGAAAGAGGAGAGCCTAATCCTCCGATCCTCTGAGTGCAAGACCAGTCCCTGCCAATCCTGCCCCCCATACTAGCGGTCTTGTGAATCATACTATCCTTTGACTGTTCCTGACATCACACCCATAGAATGGCTCAGGACGTGAGGACTGCACAACAGTCCACTGCTGGACATGGGGAGCGCTATTTTCCGGAGAATCAAAGGTTTGGGCAAGTATAGCCTTTCTTTCTGTGCACCCCTTAAGAAAACGATTAGTTAACCCATGCAGTGCAAGCACAGTCCCACTGCATGGCAACAGAAAAATTTACGGCGTTCCGATTTAATGTAGTAAGAAGAACTAAATGAGGATGTGTGAAACAATGATCCAGTGACTTGGAATTTGTAAATGTGGAAGCAACCAGCTAAATGGTTTAAATGCATTTTTTTTATACTTTGGCCTGTCAAAACAACTCATTTTGTACACACCGCCATCACACTGTACAACCTAGTAGGTAATATTTCCAGGTTCAGCAACACATCTTTCAAAGCCATCATTTCACCTCCAGCTTGTTCCTTGGGCCAACAGCTTGACATCATTAAGTAATTCCATCCGCAGGATCGCGCAAAGGCCCTATACAACTACCTAAACACCCATCCAAACAGTACAGCTATGCAAGGAAGTAGAAGAATGTCTTTCCTGGACATACACCCGTTTTAAATCACAATCGTGATTTTGGCAAGTAAACCCGAGTATTTGTATTTTAACTATTTCCCTGAAAATGTGCCTTAAGTAAATCGCCCCAGAGTTTCTCAGAAGCCTACGCTTCTAGTTACTCGTCAGTGAGGAAGGGACAGGAGGGCACACATAAGAAAATAAATTAGTAACACATTGGAGTTTATCTGGATACCACACAGACAGGCAGGATTAATGACCCTAGGGATGCATGTCCCACAGGGCATATGACTTGCTGTGAATTACACCATAGATCATGTCCTCTGTGCCAAGCTGAGATGTGCTTTACGAGACTATTTTTCTTTTCACATGTATAATCCGCAACTCCAAGCTTTAAAAGAATATATATGGTCACCAACACATGTTATGAAGATAAAGAGATAGAGCTGGCATTTAAGGATATATTTCCTGCCTAAAACTGCCTAGAAATGGGCACATTTTCCAGTGGCTCCGACAAAAGGTCCATAATAAACAATTGCTTATGGTTTGGGTTACCAATAGGCAGGGGATAATATGTCTATGGGTCTCAAGTCTATGGAAGCCCTACACGATGACATTCATTCAATGCCATTTCTCCAGTCGTTGAGTTTCAGCTGCTTTCTGCTATGCATTATAGCTTCTCCATTCACAATACTGAGCTTAAAAAGATATAGCACGCTCTGCCGCTTTCTAACAACTGCTCGCCTTAAAGTGGTTGTAAACCCTTTTACATTATATACCAAGTGAAGCGGTTGGCCTCAGGATATACACAGATGAAACAAAGCCTCCTACATAAGTTGTACCTGTTTATTTGCCATCTTCTCTATGTCTCTTCAAAGTCCAGAAAAGACCAGGCAGAGAGCTGAAGTCACACTCTGCAGAGCTCAGTGAGGAGAGCTCTGAGAGCTGATTGGAGGGAAGGGACACACCCCTCCCCATACAGTACACATGAACAGAGCTGAGGTTGTCAATCTGCTGAAGGACCCTGCCCTGTCACTTTTTTTTTCTCAATGTCAGGAAAACTTGTCAGTAGTAATTCATACTGATAGTAGAGGATGAAGCAGCTGACAGAAATTCACATCTATGCATGTCGCTTTTGAGGGTTTCTGCAGTGCTTTTTGCTGTGCTTGCCGCGTTTTTGGACTTGCGATGGAGCCAGCTGATGACTCATCGGTTGTTAAGGACACAGCAGCCGGCTTCCTGACCCCCTCCTTGGCAACCAGCTAGATACAGTGCAAAAAAGAAAAAAGAAATAGGCAAATCGCTGCAAAAACGCGGTACCTGCGTTTTGAATGCGGGTCCATTGAAGTCTATTGCATGCAAAACGCTGCATTTTGCGGGAAAAAAGTCAGACTCTTTCCAAAAATGCAGAGGCTAAAAAATGCATTGATGTGAACAAGGAACCCA